>NW_024544052.1:0-139005 GCF_018167655.1 Microtus oregoni | reverse complement strand
GTGATCAGTACTCGGGTGCTGGGTGCTCAGTGCTCAGAGTGCTGGGTGCTCAGTGCTCGGGGTGCTGGGTGCTCAGTGCTCAGTACTCAGGGTGCTGGGTGCTCAGTGCTCTTGGTGCTGGGTGCACAGTGCTCAGTACTCAGGGTGCTGGGTGCTCAGTGCTCAGGGTGCTGGGTGCTCAGTGCTCAGGGTGGTGGGTTCTCAGTGCTCAGGGTACTGGGTGCTCAGTGCTCAGGGTGCTGGGTACTCAGTGCTCGGGGTGCTGGGTGCTCAGTACTCAGGGTGCTGGGTGCTCAGTACTCAGGGTGCTCAGTGCTCAGTACTCAGGGTGCTCAGTGCTCAGGGTGCTGGGTGCTCAGTGCTCGGGGTGCTGGGTGCTCAGTACTCAGGGTGCTGGGTGCTCAGTACTCAGGGTGCTGGGTGATCAGTATTCGGGTGCTGGGTGCTCAATGCTCGGGGTGCTGGGTGCTCAGTGCTCAGTACTCAGGGTGCTGGGTGCTCAGTGCTCGGGGTGCTGGGTGCACAGTGCTCAGTACTCAGGGTGATGGGTGCTCAGTGCTCAGGGTGCTGGTTGTTCAGTGCTCAGGGTGCTGTGTGCTCAGTACTCAGGGTGCTGTGTGTTCAGTGCTCAGGGTGCTGGGTACTCAGTACTCAGGGTGCTCGGTGCTTAGTACTCAGGGTGCTGGGTGCTCAGTACTCCGGGTGCTGGGTGCTCAGTGCTCGGGGTGCTCTGTGCTCAGTGCTCAAGGTGCTGGGTGCTCAGAACTCAGGGTGATCATTGCTCAGGGTGCTGGGTCCTCAGTTCTCAGGGTGCTGGGTGCCCAGTACTCAGGGTGCTCAGTGCTCAGTACTCAGGGTGCTCAGTGCTCAGTACTAAGGGTGCTCAGTGATCAGGCTGCTGGGTGCTCAGTACTCGGGGTGCTCGGTGCTCAGTCCTCAGGGTGCTGGGTGCTCAGTACTCAGGGAGCTTGGTGCTCAGTACTCAGTGTGCTGGGTGCTCAGTACTCGGGTGCTGGGTGCTCAGTGCTCAGGGTGCTGGTTGCTCAGTGCTTGGGGTGCTGGGTGCTCAGTGCTCAATACTCAGGGTGCTGGGGGCTCAGTGCTCGGGGTGCTGGGTGCTCAGTGCTCAGTACTCAGGGTGCTGGGTGCTCAGTGCTCAGGGTGCTGGGTGCTCAGTGCTCAGGGTGCTGTGTGCTCAGTGCTCAGGGTGCTGGGTGCTCAGTGCTCAGGGTGCTCGGTGCTCAGTGCTCAGGGTGCTGGGTGCTCAGTGCTCGGGGTGCTGGGTGCTCAGTACTCAGGGTGCTGGGTGCTCAGTGCTCAGGGTGCTGGGTGCTCAGTGCTCAGGGTGCTCGGTGCTTAGTACTCGGGGTGCTGGGTGCTCAGTACTCAGGGTTCTGGGTGCTCAGTGCTCAGGGTGCTGGGTGCTCAGTGCTCAGGGTGCTGGGTGCTCAGTACTCAGGGTGCTGGGTGCTCAGTACTCAGGGTGCTGGGTGCTCAGTTCTCAGGGTGCTGGGTGCTCAGTGCTCGGGGTGCTGGGTGCTCAGTGCTCGGGGTGCTCGGTGCTCAGTACTCAGGGTGCTGGGTGCTCAGTGCTCGGGGTGCTCAGAACTCAGGGTGCTGTGTGTTCAGTGCTCAGGGTGCTGGGTACTCAGTACTCAGGGTGCTCGGTGCTTAGTACTCAGGGTGCTGGGTGCTCAGTACTCCGGGTGCTGGGTGCTCAGTGCTCGGGGTGCTCTGTGCTCAGTGCTCAAGGTGCTGGGTGCTCAGTACTCAGGGTGATCATTGCTCAGGGTGCTGGGTGCTCAGTTCTCAGGGTGCTGGGTGCTCAGTTCTCGGGGTGCTGGGTGCTCAGTGCTCAGTACTCAGGGTGCTGTGTGCTCAGTGCTCTTGGTGCTGGGTGCACAGTGCTCAGTACTCAGGGTGCTGGGTGCTCAGTGCTCAGGGTGTTGGGTGCTCAGTGCTCAGTGTGCTGGGTGCTCAGTGCTCAGGGTGCTGGGTGCTCAGTGCTCAGGGTGCTGGGTACTCAGATCTCGGGGTGCTGGGTGCTCAGTACTCGGGGTGCTGGGTGCTCAGTACTCAGGGTGCTCAGTGCTCAGTACTCAGGGTGCTCAGTGCTCAGTACTCAGGGTGCTCAGTGCTCAGGGTGCTGGGTGCTCAGTGCTCGGGGTGCTGGGTGCTCAGTCCTCAGGGTGCTGGGTGCTGAGTGCTCAGGGTGCTCGGTGCTCAGTGCTCAGGGTGCTGGGTGCTCAGTACTCAGGGTGCTGGGTGCGCAGTGCTCATGGTGCTGGGTGCTCAGTGCTCAGGGTGCTGGGTGCTCAGTGCTCAGGGTGCTGGTTGCTCAGTGCTCAGGGTGCTGGGTGCTCAGTACTCAGGGTGCTGGGTGCTCAGTGCTCGGGGCGCTGGGTGCTCAGTGCTCGGGGTGCTCAGAGCTCAGTACTCAGGGTGCTGGGTGCTCAGTGCTCGGGGTGCTGGGTGCTGAGTACTCAGGGTGCTGGGTGCTCAGTGCTCGGGGTGCTCGGTGCTCAGTACGTTGGGTGCTCACGACTCAGGGTGCTGGGTGCTCAGTGCTCAGGGTGCTGGGTGCTCAGTGCTCAGGGTGCTGGGTGCTCAGTGCTCAGGGTGCTGGGTGCTCAGTACTCAGGGTGCTGGGTGCGCAGTGCTCGGTGTGCTGGGTGCTCAGTGCTCAGGGTGCTGGGTGCTCAGTGCTCAGGGTGCTGGGTGCTCAGTGCTCGGGGCGCTGGGTGCTCAGTGCTCGGGGTGCTCGGAGCTCAGTACTCAGTGTGCTGGGTGCTCAGTGCTGGGGGTGCTCGGTGCTCAGTACTCAGGGTGCTGGGTGCTCAGTGCTCGGGGTGCTCGGTGCTCAGTACGTTGGGTGCTCACTACTCAGGGTGCTGGGTGCTCAGTGCTCAGGGTGCTGGGTGCTGAGTGCTCAGGGTGCTGGGTGCTCAGTGCTCAGGGTGCTGGGTGCTCAGTACTCAGGGTGCTGGGTGCGCAGTGCTCGGGGTGCTGGGTGCTCAGTGCTCAGGGTGCTGGGTGCTCAGTGCTCAGGGTGCTGGGTGCTCAGTACTCGGGGTGCTGGGTGCTCAGTACTCAGGGTGCTGGGTGCTCAGTACTCAGGGTGCTGGGTGATCAGTACTCGGGTGCTGGGTGCTCAGTGCTCAGAGTGCTGGGTGCTCAGTGCTCGGTGTGCTGGGTGCTCAGTGCTCAGTACTCAGGGTGCTGGGTGCTCAGTGCTCTTGGTGCTGGGTGCACAGTGCTCAGTACTCAGGGTGCTGGGTGCTCAGTGCTCAGGGTGCTGGGTGCTCAGTGCTCAGGGTGCTGGGTGCTCAGTGCTCAGGGTGCTGGGTGCTCAGTGCTCAGGGTGCTGGGTACTCAGTGCTCGGGGTGCTGGGTGCTCAGTACTCAGGGTGCTGGGTGCTCAGTACTCAGGGTGCTGGTTGCTCAGTGCTCAGGGTGCTGGGTGCTCAGTACTCAGGGTGCTGGGTGCTCAGTGCTCGGGGCGCTGGGTGCTCAGTGCTCGGGGTGCTCGGAGCTCAGTACTCAGGGTGCTGGGTGCTCAGTGCTCAGGTTGCTGGGTGCTCAGTGCTCAGGGTGCTGGTTGTTCAGTGCTCAGGGTGCTGGGTGCTCAGTACTCAGGGTGCTCTGTGCTCAGTGCTCGGGGCGCTGGGTGCTCAGTGCTCGGGGTGCTCGGAGCTCAGTACTCAGGGTGCTGGGTGCTCAGTGCTCGGGGTGCTGGGTGCTGAGTACTCAGGGTGCTGGGTGCTCAGTGCTCGGGGTGCTCGGTGCTCAGTACGTTGGGTGCTCACTACTCAGGGTGCTGGGTGCTCAGTGCTCAGGGTGCTGGGTGCTCAGTGCTCAGGGTGCTGGGTGCTCAGTGCTCAGGGTGCTGGGTGCTCAGTACTCAGGGTGCTGGGTTCGCAGTGCTCGGTGTGCTGGGTGCTCAGTGCTCAGGGTGCTGGGTGCTCAGTGCTCAGTGTGCTGGGTGCTCAGTGCTCGGGGCGCTGGGTGCTCAGTGCTCGGGGTGCTCGGAGCTCAGTACTCAGTGTTCTGGATGCTCAGTGCTGGGGGTGCTCGGTGCTCAGTACTCAGGGTGCTGGGTGCTCAGTGCTCGGGGTGCTCGGTGCTCAGTACGTTGGGTGCTCACTACTCAGGGTGCTGGGTGCTCAGTGCTCAGGGTGCTGGGTGCTGAGTGCTCAGGGTGCTGGGTGCTCAGTGCTCAGGGTGCTGGGTGCTCAGTACTCAGGGTGCTGGGTGCGCAGTGCTCGGGGTGCTGGGTGCTCAGTGCTCAGGGAGCTGGGTGCTCAGTGCTCAGGGTGCTGGGTGCTCAGTACTCGGGGTGCTGGGTGCTCAGTACTCAGGGTGCTGGGTGCTCAGTACTCTGGGTGCTGGGTGATCAGTACTCGGGTGCTGGGTGCTCAGTGCTCAGAGTGCTGGGTGCTCAGTGCTCGGGGTGCTGGGTGCTCAGTGCTCAGTACTCAGGGTGCTGGGTGCTCAGTGCTCTTGGTGCTGGGTGCACAGTGCTCAGTACTCAGGGTGCTGGGTGCTCAGTGCTCAGGGTGCTGGGTGCTCAGTGCTCAGGGTGCTGGGTGCTCAGTGCTCAGGGTGCTGGGTGCTCAGTACTCAGGGTGCTCAGTGCTCAGTACTCAGGGTGCTCAGTGCTTAGTACTCAGGGTGCTCAGTGCTCAGGGTGCTGGGTGCTCAGTGCTCGGGGTGCTGGGTGCTCAGTCCTCAGGGTGCTGGGTGCTCAGTGCTCAGGGTGCTCGGTGCTCAGTGCTCAGGGTGCTGGGTGCTCAGTACTCAGGGTGCTGGGTGCTCAGTGCTCGGGGTGCTGGGTGCTCAGTACTCAGGGTGCTGGGTGCTCAGTGCTCAGGGTGCTGGGTGCTCAGTGCTCAGGGTGCTCGGTGCTTAGTGCTCAGGGTGCTGGGTGCTCAGTACTCAGGGTGCTGGGTGCTCAGTGCTCAGGGTGCTGGGTGCTCAGTGCTCAGGGTGCTGGGTGCTCAGTTCTCGGGGTGCTGGGTGCTCATTACTCAGGGAGCTGGGGGCTCAGTACTCAGGGTGCTGGGTGCTCAGTACTCGGGTGCTGGGTGCTCAGTGCTCAGGGTGCTGGGTGCTCAGTGCTTGGGGTGCTGGGTGCTCAGTGCTCAGTACTCAGGGTGCTGGGGCTCAGTGCTCGGGGTGCTGGGTGCTCAGTGCTCAGTACTCAGGGTGCTGAGTGCTCAGTGCTCAGGGTGCTGGGTGCTCAGTGCTCAGGGTGCTGGGTGCTCAGTGCTCAGGGTGCTGGGTGCTCAGTGCTCAGGGTGCTCGGTGCTCAGTGCTCAGGGTGCTGGGTGCTCAGTACTCAGGGTGCTGGGTGCTCAGTGCTCGGGGTGCTGGGTGCTCAGTACTCAGGGTGATGGGTGCTCAGTGCTCAGGGTGCTGGGTGCTCAGTGCTCAGGGTGCTGGGTGCTCAGTTCTCGGGGTGCTGGGTGCTCATTACTCAGGGAGCTGGGGGCTCAGTACTCAGGGTGCTGGGTGCTCAGTACTCGGGTGCTGGGTGCTCAGTACTCAGGGTGCTGTGTTCTCAGTACTCAGGGCGCTCAGTGCTCAGTACTCAGGGTGCTCAGTGCTCAGTACTAAGGGTGCTCAGTGCTCAGGGTGCTGGGTGCTCAGTGTTCGGGGGGCTCGGTGCTCAGTACTCAGGGTGCTGGGTGCTCAGTGCTCAGGGTGCTGGGTGCTCAGTGCTCAGGGTGCTGGTTGCTCAGTGCTCAGGGTGCTGGGCGCTCAGTACTCAGGGTTTTCGGTGCTCAGTACTCGGGGTGCTCAGAGCTCAGTACTCAGGGTGCTGGGTGCTCAGTGCTCCGGGTGCTGGGTGCTCAGTACTCAGGGTGCTGGGTGCTCGGTGCTCAGTACGCTGGGTGCTCAGTACTCAGGTTGCTGGGTGCTCAGTACTCAGGGTGCTGGGTGCTCAGTACTCAGGGTGCTCGGTGCTCAGTACTCAGGGTGCTGGGTGCTCAGTGCTCAGGGTGCTGGGTGCTCAGTACTCAGGGTGCTGGGTGCTCAGTGCTCGGGGTGCTCGGTGCTCAGTACGCTGGGTGCTCAGTACTCAGGGTGCTCGATGCTCAGTACGCTGGGTGCTCAGTACTCAGGGTGCTGGGTGCTCAGTACTCAGGGTGCTGTGTGATCAGTACTCAGGGTGCTGGGTGCTCAGTACTCAGGGTGCTGGGTGCTTAGTACTCAGGGTGCTGGCTGCTCAGTGCTCAGGGTGCTCGGTGCTCAGTGCTCGGGGTGCTGGGTGCTCAGTACTCAGGGTGCTCAGTCCTCAGGGTGCTGGGTGCTCAGTGCTCAGGGTGCTCGGTGCTCAGTGCTCAGGGTGCTGGGTGCTCAGTACTCAGGGTGCTGGGTGCTCAGTGCTCGGGGTGCTGGGTGCTCACTACTCAGGGTGCTGGGTGCTCAGTGCTCGGGGTGCTGGGTGCTCAGTGCTCAGGGTGCTCGGTGCTTAGTACTCAGGGTGCTGGGTGCTCAGTACTCAGGGTGCTGGGTGCTCAGTGCTCAGGGTGCTGGGTGCTCAGTGCTCAGGGTGCTGGGTGCTCAGTTCTCGGGGTGCTGGGTGCTCATTACTCAGGGAGCTGGGTGCTCAGTACTCAGGGTGCTGGGTGCTCAGTACTCGGGTGCTGGGTGCTCAGTGCTCAGGGTGCTGGGTGCTCAGTGCTTGGGGTGCTGGGTGCTCAGTGCTCAGTACTCAGGGTGCTGGGGCTCAGTGCTCGGGGTGCTGGGTGCTCAGTGCTCAGTACTCAGGGTGCTGAGTGCTCAGTGCTCAGGGTGCTGGGTGCTCAGTGCTCAGGGTGCTGGGTGCTCAGTGCTCAGGGTGCTGGGTGCTCAGTGCTCAGGGTGCTCGGTGCTCAGTGCTCAGGGTGCTGGGTGCTCAGTACTCAGGGTGCTGGGTGCTCAGTGCTCGGGGTGCTGGGTGCTCAGTACTCAGGGTGCTGGGTGCTCAGTGCTCAGGGTGCTGGGTGCTCAGTGCTCAGGGTGCTGGGTTCTCAGTGCTCAGGGTGCTGGGTGCTTAGTGCTCAGGGTGCTGGGTGCTCAGTGCTCAGGGTGCTGGGTGCTCAGTACTCCGGGTGCTGGGTGTTCAGTGCTCGGGGTGCTCGGTGCTCAGTGCTCAAGGTGCTGGGTGCTCAGTACTCAGGGTGATCATTGCTCAGGGTGCTGGGTGCTCAGTACTCAGGGTGCTGTGTTCTCAGTACTCAGGGTGCTCAGTGCTCAGTACTCAGGGTGCTCAGTGCTCAGTACTAAGGGTGCTCAGTGCTCAGGGTGCTGGGTGCTCAGTGTTCGGGGGGCTCGGTGCTCAGTACTCAGGGTGCTGGGTGCTCAGTGCTCAGGGTGCTGGGTGCTCAGTGCTCAGGGTGCTGGTTGCTCAGTGCTCAGGGTGCTGGGCGCTCAGTACTCAGGGTTTTCGGTGCTCAGTACTCGGGGTGCTCAGTGCTCAGTACTCAGGGTGCTGGGTGCTCAGTGCTCCGGGTGCTGGGTTCTCAGTACTCAGGGTGCTGGGTGCTCGGTGCTCAGTACGCTGGGTGCTCAGTACTCAGGTTGCTGGGTGCTAAGTACTCAGGGTGCTGGGTGCTCAGTACTCAGGGTGCTCGGTGCTCAGTACTCAGGGTGCTGGGTGCTCAGTGCTCAGGGTGCTGGGTGCTCAGTGCTCGGGGTGCTCGGTGCTCAGTACGCTGGGTGCTCAGTACTCAGGGTGCTGGGTGCTCAGTACTCTGGGTGCTCAGTACTCAGGGTGCTGTGTGCTCAGTACTCAGGGTGCTGTGTGCTCAGTACTCAGGGTGCTGGGTGCTCAGTACGCTGGGTGCTCAGTACTGAGGGTGCTCGGTGCTCAGTACTCAGGGTGCTGTGTGCTCAGTACTCAGGGTGCTGGGTGCTCAGTACTCAGGGTGCTGGGTGCTCAGTGCTCAGGGTGCTGGGTGCTCAGTACTCAGGGTGCTGGGTGCTCAGTGCTCGGGGTGCTCGGTGCTCAGTACGCTGGGTGCTCAGTACTCAGGGTGCTCGGTGCTCAGTACGCTGGGTGCTCAGTACTCAGGGTGCTGGGTGCTCAGTACTCAGGGTGCTGCGTGATCAGTACTCAGGGTGCTGGGTGCTCAGAACTCAGGGTGCTGGGTGCTTAGTACTCAGGGTGCTGGCTGCTCAGTGCTCAGGGTGCTCGGTGCTCAGTGCTCGGGGTGCTGGGTGCTCAGTACTCAGGGTGCTCAGTGCTCAGTGCTCTGGGTGCTGGGTGCTCTGTGCTCGGGGTGCTGGGTGCTCATTGCTCAGGGTGCTGGGTGCTCAGTACTCAGGGTGCTCAGTGCTCAGTGCTCGGGGTGCTGGGTGCTCAGTGCTCGGGGTGCTGGGTGCTCAGTTCTCAGGGTGCTGTGTGCTCAGTGCTCAGGGTTCTGGGTGCTCAGTGCTCGGGGCGCTGGGTACTCAGTGCTCGGGGTGCTCGGAGCTCAGTACTCAGTGTGCTGGGTGCTCAGTGCTCGGGGTGCTGGGTGCTCAGTGCTTGGGGTGCTGGGTGCTCAGTGCTCAGTACTCAGGGTGCTGGGGCTCAGTGCTCGGGGTGCTGGGTGCTCAGTGCTCAGTACTCAGGGTGCTGAGTGCTCAGTGCTCAGGGTGCTGGGTGCTCAGTGCTCAGGGTGCTGGGTGCTCAGTGCTCAGGGTGCTGGGTGCTCAGTGCTCGGGGTGCTGGGTGCTCAGTACTCAGGGTGCTGGGTGCTCAGTGCTCAGGGTGCTGGGTGCTCAGTGCTCAGGGTGCTGGGTTCTCAGTGCTCAGGGTGCTGGGTGCTTAGTGCTCAGGGTGCTGGGTGCTCAGTGCTCAGGGTGCTGGGTGCTCAGTACTCCGGGTGCTGGGTGTTCAGTGCTCGGGGTGCTCGGTGCTCAGTGCTCAAGGTGCTGGGTGCTCAGTACTCAGGGTGATCATTGCTCAGGGTGCTGGGTGCTCAGTACTCAGGGTTCTGTTTTCTCAGTACTCAGGGTGCTCAGTGCTCAGTACTCAGGGTGCTCAGTGCTCAGTACTAAGGGTGCTCAGTGCTCAGGGTGCTGGGTGCTCAGTGTTCGGGGGGCTCGGTGCTCAGTACTCAGGGTGCTGGGTGCTCAGTGCTCAGGGTGCTGGGTGCTCAGTGCTCAGGGTGCTGGTTGCTCAGTGCTCAGGGTGCTGGGCGCTCAGTACTCAGGGTTTTCGGTGCTCAGTACTCGGGGTGCTCAGTGCTCAGTACTCAGGGTGCTGGGTGCTCAGTGCTCCGGGTGCTGGGTGCTCAGTACTCAGGGTGCTGGGTGCTCGGTGCTCAGTACGCTGGGTGCTCAGTACTCAGGTTGCTGGGTGCTCAGTACTCAGGGTGCTGGGTGCTCAGTACTCAGGGTGCTCGGTGCTCAGTACTCAGGGTGCTGGGTGCTCAGTGCTCAGGGTGCTGGGTGCTCAGTGCTCGGGGTGCTCGGTGCTCAGTACGCTGGGTGCTCAGTACTCAGGGTGCTGGGTGCTCAGTACTCTGGGTGCTCAGTACTCAGGGTGCTGTGTGCTCAGTACTCAGGGTGCTGTGTGCTCAGTACTCAGGGTGCTGGGTGCTCAGTACGCTGGGTGCTCAGTACTGAGGGTGCTGGGTGCTCAGTACTCAGGGTGCTGTGTGCTCAGTACTCAGGGTGCTGGGTGCTCAGTACTCAGGGTGCTGGGTGCTCAGTGCTCAGGGTGCTGGGTGCTCAGTACTCAGGTTGCTGGGTGCTCAGTGCTCGGGGTGCTCGGTGCTCAGTACGCTGGGTGCTCAGTACTCAGGGTGCTCGGTGCTCAGTACGCTGGGTGCTCAGTACTCAGGGTGCTGGGTGCTCAGTACTCAGGGTGCTGTGTGATCAGTACTCAGGGTGCTGGGTGCTCAGTACTCAGGGTGCTGGGTGCTTAGTACTCAGGGTGCTGGCTGCTCAGTGCTCAGGGTGCTCGGTGCTCAGTGCTCGGGGTGCTGGGTGCTCAGTACTCAGGGTGCTCAGTGCTCAGTGCTCTGGGTGCTGGGTGCTCTGTGCTCGGGGTGCTGGGTGCTCATTGCTCAGGGTGCTGGGTGCTCAGTACTCAGGGTGCTCAGTGCTCAGTGCTCGGGGTGCTGGGTGCTCAGTGCTCGGGGTGCTGGGTGCTCAGTTCTCAGGGTGCTGTGTGCTCAGTGCTCAGGGTTCTGGGTGCTCAGTGCTCGGGGCGCTGGGTACTCAGTGCTCGGGGTGCTCGGAGCTCAGTACTCACTGTGCTGGGTGCTCAGTGCTCGGGGTGCTCGGTGCTCAGTACTCAGGGTGCTGGGTGCTCAGTGCTCGGGGTGCTCGGTGCTCAGTACGTTGTGTGCTCACTACTCAGGGTGCTGGGTGCTCAGTGCTCAGGGTGCTGGGTGCTGAGTGCTCAGGGTGCTGGGTGCTCAGTGCTCAGGGTGCTGGGTGCTCAGTACTCAGGGTGCTGGGTGCGCAGTGCTCGGGGTGCTGGGTGCTGAGTGCTCAGGGTGCTGGGAGCTCAGTGCTCAGGGTGCTGGGTGCTCAGTACTCGGGGTGCTGGGTGCTCAGTACTCAGGGTGCTGGGTGCTCAGTACTCAGGGTGCTGGGTGATCAGTACTCGGGTGCTGGGTGCTCAGTGCTCAGAGTGCTGGGTGCTCAGTGCTCGGGGTGCTGGGTGCTCAGTGCTCAGTACTCAGGGTGCTGGGTGCTCAGTGCTCTTGGTGCTGGGTGCACAGTGCTCAGTACTCAGGGTGCTGGGTGCTCAGTGCTCAGGGTGCTGGGTGCTCAGTGCTCAGGGTGCTGGGTTCTCAGTGCTCAGGGTACTGGGTGCTCAGTGCTCAGGGTGCTGGGTACTCAGTGCTCGGGGTGCTGGGTGCTCAGTACTCAGGGTGCTGGGTGCTCAGTACTCAGGGTGCTCAGTGCTCAGTACTCAGGGTGCTCAGTGCTCAGTACTCAGGGTGCTCAGTGCTCAGGGTGCTGGGTGCTCAGTGCTCGGGGTGCTGGGTGCTCAGTCCTCAGGGTGCTGGGTGCTGAGTGCTCAGGGTGCTCGGTGCACAGTGCTCAGGGTGCTGGGTGCTCAGTACTCAGGGTGCTGGGTGCGCAGTGCTCGGGGTGCTGGGTGCTCAGTGCTCAGGGTGCTGGGTGCTCAGTGCTCAGGGTGCTGGTTGCTCAGTACTCGGGGTGCTGGGTGCTCAGTACTCAGGGTGCTGGGTGCGCAGTACTCAGGGTGCTGGGTGATCAGTACTCGGGTGCTGGGTGCTCAATGCTCGGGGTGCTGGGTGCTCAGTGCTCAGTACTCAGGGTGCTGGGTGCTCAGTGCTCGGGGTGCTGGGTGCACAGTGCTCAGTACTCAGGGTGCTGGGTGCTCAGTGCTCAGGGTGCTGGGTACTCAGTGCTCGGGGTCCTGGGTGCTCAGTACTCAGGGTGCTGGGTGCTCAGTACTCAGGGTGCTCAGTGCTCAGTACTCAGGGTGCTCAGTGCTCAGTACTCAGGGTGCTCAGTGCTCAGGGTGCCGGGTGCTCAGTGCTCGGGGTGCTGGGTGCTCAGTCCTAAGGGTGCTGGGTGCTCAGTGCTCAGGGTGCTCTGTGCTCAGTGCTCAGGGTGCTGGGTGCTCAGTACTCAGGGTGCTGGGTGCTCAGTGCTCGGGGTGCTGGGTGCTCAGTACTCATGGTGCTGGGTGCTCAGTGCTCAGGGTGCTGGGTGCTCAGTGCTCAGGGTGCTCGGTGCTTAGTACTCGGGGTGCTGGGTGCTCAGTACTCAGGGTTCTGGGTGCTCAGTTCTCAGGGTGCTGGGTGCTCAGTGCTCAGGGTGCTGGGTGCTCAGTACTCAGGGTGCTGGGTGCTCAGTACTCAGGGTGCTGGGGGCTCAGTTCTCAGGGTGCTGGGTGCTCAGTGCTCGGGGTGCTGGGTGCTCAGTGCTCGGTGTGCTCGGTGCTCAGTACTCAGGGTGCTGGGTGCTCAGTGCTCGGGGTGCTCAGTACTCAGGGTGCTGTGTGTTCAGTGCTCAGGGTGCTGGGTACTCAGTACTCAGTGTGCTCGGTGCTTAGTACTCAGGGTGCTGGGTGCTCAGTACTCCGGGTGCTGGGTGCTCAGTGCTCGGGGTGCTCTGTGCTCAGTGCTCAAGGTGCTGGGTGCTCAGTACTCAGGGTGATCATTGCTCAGGGTGCTGGGTGCTCAGTTCTCAGGGTGCTGGGTGCCCAGTACTCAGGGTGCTCAGTGCTCAGTACTCAGGGTGCTCAGTGCTCAGTACTAAGGGTGCTCAGTGATCAGGCTGCTGGGTGCTCAGTACTCGGGGTGCTCGGTGCTCAGTCCTCAGGGTGCTGGGTGCTCAGTACTCAGGGAGCTGGGTGCTCAGTACTCAGGGTGTTGGGTGCTCAGTACTCGGGTGCTGGGTGCTCAGTGCTCAGGGTGCTGGGTGCTCAGTGCTTGGGGTGCTGGGTGCTCAGTGCTCAGTACTCAGGGTGCTTTGGGCTCAGTGCTCGGGGGGCTGGGTGCTCAGTGCTCAGTACTCAGGGTGCTGGGTGCTCAGTGCTCAGGGTGCTGGGTGCTCAGTGCTCAGGGTGCTGGGTGCTCAGTGCTCAGAGTGCTGGGTGCTCAGTGCTCAGGGTGCTCGGTGCTCAGTGCTCAGGGTGCTGGGTGCTCAGTACTCAGGGTGCTGGGTGCTCAGTGCTCGGGGTGCTGGGTGCTCAGTACTCAGGGTGCTGTGTGCTCAGTGCTCAGGGTGCTGGGTGCTCAGTGCTCAGGGTGCTCGGTGCTTAGTACTCGGGGTGCTGGGTGCTCAGTACTCAGGGTTCTGGGTGCTCAGTGCTCAGGTTGATGGGTGCTCAGTGCTCAGGGTGCTGGGTGCTCAGTACTCAGGGTGCTGGGTGCTCAGTACTCAGGGTGCTGGGTGCTCAGTTCTCAGGGTGCTGGTTGCTCAGTGCTCGGGGTGCTGGGTGCTCAGTGCTCGGGGTGCTCGGTGCTCAGTACTCAGGGTGCTGGGTGCTCAGTGCTCGGGGTGCTCAGTACTCAGGGTGCTGGGTGCTCAGTACTCAGGGTGCTGTGTGATCAGTACTCAGGGTGCTGGGTGCTCAGTACTCAGGGTGCTGGGTGCTTAGTACTCAGGGTGCTGGCTGCTCAGTGCTCAGGGTGCTCGGTGCTCAGTGCTCGGGGTGCTGGGTGCTCAGTACTCAGGGTGCTCAGTCCTCAGGGTGCTGGGTGCTCAGTGCTCAGGGTGCTCGGTGCTCAGTGCTCAGGGTGCTGGGTGCTCAGTACTCAGGGTGCTGGGTGCTCAGTGCTCGGGGTGCTGGGTGCTCACTACTCAGGGTGCTGGGTGCTCAGTGCTCGGGGTGCTGGGTGCTCAGTGCTCAGGGTGCTCGGTGCTTAGTACTCAGGGTGCTGGGTGCTCAGTACTCAGGGTGCTGGGTGCTCAGTGCTCAGGGTGCTGGGTGCTCAGTGCTCAGGGTGCTGGGTGCTCAGTTCTCGGGGTGCTGGGTGCTCATTACTCAGGGAGCTGGGTGCTCAGTACTCAGGGTGCTGGGTGCTCAGTACTCGGGTGCTGGGTGCTCAGTGCTCAGGGTGCTGGGTGCTCAGTGCTTGGGGTGCTGGGTGCTCAGTGCTCAGTACTCAGGGTGCTGGGGCTCAGTGCTCGGGGTGCTGGGTGCTCAGTGCTCAGTACTCAGGGTGCTGAGTGCTCAGTGCTCAGGGTGCTGGGTGCTCAGTGCTCAGGGTGCTGGGTGCTCAGTGCTCAGGGTGCTGGGTGCTCAGTGCTCAGGGTGCTCGGTGCTCAGTGCTCAGGGTGCTGGGTGCTCAGTACTCAGGGTGCTGGGTGCTCAGTGCTCGGGGTGCTGGGTGCTCAGTACTCAGGGTGCTGGGTGCTCAGTGCTCAGGGTGCTGGGTGCTCAGTGCTCAGGGTGCTGGGTTCTCAGTGCTCAGGGTGCTGGGTGCTTAGTGCTCAGGGTGCTGGGTGCTCAGTGCTCAGGGTGCTGGGTGCTCAGTACTCCGGGTGCTGGGTGTTCAGTGCTCGGGGTGCTCGGTGCTCAGTGCTCAAGGTGCTGGGTGCTCAGTACTCAGGGTGATCATTGCTCAGGGTGCTGGGTGCTCAGTACTCAGGGTGCTGTGTTCTCAGTACTCAGGGTGCTCAGTGCTCAGTACTCAGGGTGCTCAGTGCTCAGTACTAAGGGTGCTCAGTGCTCAGGGTGCTGGGTGCTCAGTGTTCGGGGGGCTCGGTGCTCAGTACTCAGGGTGCTGGGTGCTCAGTGCTCAGGGTGCTGGGTGCTCAGTGCTCAGGGTGCTGGTTGCTCAGTGCTCAGGGTGCTGGGCGCTCAGTACTCAGGGTTTTCGGTGCTCAGTACTCGGGGTGCTCAGTGCTCAGTACTCAGGGTGCTGGGTGCTCAGTGCTCCGGGTGCTGGGTTCTCAGTACTCAGGGTGCTGGGTGCTCGGTGCTCAGTACGCTGGGTGCTCAGTACTCAGGTTGCTGGGTGCTAAGTACTCAGGGTGCTGGGTGCTCAGTACTCAGGGTGCTCGGTGCTCAGTACTCAGGGTGCTGGGTGCTCAGTGCTCAGGGTGCTGGGTGCTCAGTGCTCGGGGTGCTCGGTGCTCAGTACGCTGGGTGCTCAGTACTCAGGGTGCTGGGTGCTCAGTACTCTGGGTGCTCAGTACTCAGGGTGCTGTGTGCTCAGTACTCAGGGTGCTGTGTGCTCAGTACTCAGGGTGCTGGGTGCTCAGTACGCTGGGTGCTCAGTACTGAGGGTGCTCGGTGCTCAGTACTCAGGGTGCTGTGTGCTCAGTACTCAGGGTGCTGGGTGCTCAGTACTCAGGGTGCTGGGTGCTCAGTGCTCAGGGTGCTGGGTGCTCAGTACTCAGGGTGCTGGGTGCTCAGTGCTCGGGGTGCTCGGTGCTCAGTACGCTGGGTGCTCAGTACTCAGGGTGCTCGGTGCTCAGTACGCTGGGTGCTCAGTACTCAGGGTGCTGGGTGCTCAGTACTCAGGGTGCTGCGTGATCAGTACTCAGGGTGCTGGGTGCTCAGAACTCAGGGTGCTGGGTGCTTAGTACTCAGGGTGCTGGCTGCTCAGTGCTCAGGGTGCTCGGTGCTCAGTGCTCGGGGTGCTGGGTGCTCAGTACTCAGGGTGCTCAGTGCTCAGTGCTCTGGGTGCTGGGTGCTCTGTGCTCGGGGTGCTGGGTGCTCATTGCTCAGGGTGCTGGGTGCTCAGTACTCAGGGTGCTCAGTGCTCAGTGCTCGGGGTGCTGGGTGCTCAGTGCTCGGGGTGCTGGGTGCTCAGTTCTCAGGGTGCTGTGTGCTCAGTGCTCAGGGTTCTGGGTGCTCAGTGCTCGGGGCGGTGGGTACTCAGTAATCGGGGTGCTCGGAGCTCAGTACTCAGTGTGCTGGGTGCTCAGTGCTCGGGGTGCTGGGTGCTCAGTGCTTGGGGTGCTGGGTGCTCAGTGCTCAGTACTCAGGGTGCTGGGGCTCAGTGCTCGGGGTGCTGGGTGCTCAGTGCTCAGTACTCAGGGTGCTGAGTGCTCAGTGCTCAGGGTGCTGGGTGCTCAGTGCTCAGGGTGCTGGGTGCTCAGTGCTCAGGGTGCTGGGTGCTCAGTGCTCGGGGTGCTGGGTGCTCAGTACTCAGGGTGCTGGGTGCTCAGTGCTCAGGGTGCTGGGTGCTCAGTGCTCAGGGTGCTGGGTTCTCAGTGCTCAGGGTGCTGGGTGCTTAGTGCTCAGGGTGCTGGGTGCTCAGTGCTCAGGGTGCTGGGTGCTCAGTACTCCGGGTGCTGGGTGTTCAGTGCTCGGGGTGCTCGGTGCTCAGTGCTCAAGGTGCTGGGTGCTCAGTACTCAGGGTGATCATTGCTCAGGGTGCTGGGTGCTCAGTACTCAGGGTTCTGTTTTCTCAGTACTCAGGGTGCTCAGTGCTCAGTACTCAGGGTGCTCAGTGCTCAGTACTAAGGGTGCTCAGTGCTCAGGGTGCTGGGTGCTCAGTGTTCGGGGGGCTCGGTGCTCAGTACTCAGGGTGCTGGGTGCTCAGTGCTCAGGGTGCTGGGTGCTCAGTGCTCAGGGTGCTGGTTGCTCAGTGCTCAGGGTGCTGGGCGCTCAGTACTCAGGGTTTTCGGTGCTCAGTACTCGGGGTGCTCAGTGCTCAGTACTCAGGGTGCTGGGTGCTCAGTGCTCCGGGTGCTGGGTGCTCAGTACTCAGGGTGCTGGGTGCTCGGTGCTCAGTACGCTGGGTGCTCAGTACTCAGGTTGCTGGGTGCTCAGTACTCAGGGTGCTGGGTGCTCAGTACTCAGGGTGCTCGGTGCTCAGTACTCAGGGTGCTGGGTGCTCAGTGCTCAGGGTGCTGGGTGCTCAGTGCTCGGGGTGCTCGGTGCTCAGTACGCTGGGTGCTCAGTACTCAGGGTGCTGGGTGCTCAGTACTCTGGGTGCTCAGTACTCAGGGTGCTGTGTGCTCAGTACTCAGGGTGCTGTGTGCTCAGTACTCAGGGTGCTGGGTGCTCAGTACGCTGGGTGCTCAGTACTGAGGGTGCTGGGTGCTCAGTACTCAGGGTGCTGTGTGCTCAGTACTCAGGGTGCTGGGTGCTCAGTACTCAGGGTGCTGGGTGCTCAGTGCTCAGGGTGCTGGGTGCTCAGTACTCAGGTTGCTGGGTGCTCAGTGCTCGGGGTGCTCGGTGCTCAGTACGCTGGGTGCTCAGTACTCAGGGTGCTCGGTGCTCAGTACGCTGGGTGCTCAGTACTCAGGGTGCTGGGTGCTCAGTACTCAGGGTGCTGTGTGATCAGTACTCAGGGTGCTGGGTGCTCAGTACTCAGGGTGCTGGGTGCTTAGTACTCAGGGTGCTGGCTGCTCAGTGCTCAGGGTGCTCGGTGCTCAGTGCTCGGGGTGCTGGGTGCTCAGTACTCAGGGTGCTCAGTGCTCAGTGCTCTGGGTGCTGGGTGCTCTGTGCTCGGGGTGCTGGGTGCTCATTGCTCAGGGTGCTGGGTGCTCAGTACTCAGGGTGCTCAGTGCTCAGTGCTCGGGGTGCTGGGTGCTCAGTGCTCGGGGTGCTGGGTGCTCAGTTCTCAGGGTGCTGTGTGCTCAGTGCTCAGGGTTCTGGGTGCTCAGTGCTCGGGGCGCTGGGTACTCAGTGCTCGGGGTGCTCGGAGCTCAGTACTCACTGTGCTGGGTGCTCAGTGCTCGGGGTGCTCGGTGCTCAGTACTCAGGGTGCTGGGTGCTCAGTGCTCGGGGTGCTCGGTGCTCAGTACGTTGTGTGCTCACTACTCAGGGTGCTGGGTGCTCAGTGCTCAGGGTGCTGGGTGCTGAGTGCTCAGGGTGCTCAGTGCTCAGGGTGCCGGGTGCTCAGTGCTCGGGGTGCTCGGTGCTCAGTACGTTGTGTGCTCACTACTCAGGGTGCTGGGTGCTCAGTACTCAGGGTGCTCAGTGCTCAGTACTCAGGGTGCTCAGTGCTCAGGGTGCCGGGTGCTCAGTGCTCGGGGTGCTGGGTGCTCAGTCCTAAGGGTGCTGGGTGCTCAGTGCTCAGGGTGCTCTGTGCTCAGTGCTCAGGGTGCTGGGTGCTCAGTACTCAGGGTGCTGGGTGCTCAGTGCTCGGGGTGCTGGGTGCTCAGTACTCATGGTGCTGGGTGCTCAGTGCTCAGGGTGCTGGGTGCTCAGTGCTCAGGGTGCTCGGTGCTTAGTACTCGGGGTGCTGGGTGCTCAGTACTCAGGGTTCTGGGTGCTCAGTTCTCAGGGTGCTGGGTGCTCAGTGCTCAGGGTGCTGGGTGCTCAGTACTCAGGGTGCTGGGTGCTCAGTACTCAGGGTGCTGGGGGCTCAGTTCTCAGGGTGCTGGGTGCTCAGTGCTCGGGGTGCTGGGTGCTCAGTGCTCGGTGTGCTCGGTGCTCAGTACTCAGGGTGCTGGGTGCTCAGTGCTCGGGGTGCTCAGTACTCAGGGTGCTGTGTGTTCAGTGCTCAGGGTGCTGGGTACTCAGTACTCAGTGTGCTCGGTGCTTAGTACTCAGGGTGCTGGGTGCTCAGTACTCCGGGTGCTGGGTGCTCAGTGCTCGGGGTGCTCTGTGCTCAGTGCTCAAGGTGCTGGGTGCTCAGTACTCAGGGTGATCATTGCTCAGGGTGCTGGGTGCTCAGTTCTCAGGGTGCTGGGTGCCCAGTACTCAGGGTGCTCAGTGCTCAGTACTCAGGGTGCTCAGTGCTCAGTACTAAGGGTGCTCAGTGATCAGGCTGCTGGGTGCTCAGTACTCGGGGTGCTCGGTGCTCAGTCCTCAGGGTGCTGGGTGCTCAGTACTCAGGGAGCTGGGTGCTCAGTACTCAGGGTGCTGGGTGCTCAGTACTCGGGTGCTGGGTGCTCAGTGCTCAGGGTGCTGGGTGCTCAGTGCTTGGGGTGCTGGGTGCTCAGTGCTCAGTACTCAGGGTGCTTTGGGCTCAGTGCTCGGGGGGCTGGGTGCTCAGTGCTCAGTACTCAGGGTGCTGGGTGCTCAGTGCTCAGGGTGCTGGGTGCTCAGTGCTCAGGGTGCTGGGTGCTCAGTGCTCAGAGTGCTGGGTGCTCAGTGCTCAGGGTGCTCGGTGCTCAGTGCTCAGGGTGCTGGGTGCTCAGTACTCAGGGTGCTGGGTGCTCAGTGCTCGGGGTGCTGGGTGCTCAGTACTCAGGGTGCTGTGTGCTCAGTGCTCAGGGTGCTGGGTGCTCAGTGCTCAGGGTGCTCGGTGCTTAGTACTCGGGGTGCTGGGTGCTCAGTACTCAGGGTTCTGGGTGCTCAGTGCTCAGGTTGATGGGTGCTCAGTGCTCAGGGTGCTGGGTGCTCAGTACTCAGGGTGCTGGGTGCTCAGTACTCAGGGTGCTGGGTGCTCAGTTCTCAGGGTGCTGGTTGCTCAGTGCTCGGGGTGCTGGGTGCTCAGTGCTCGGGGTGCTCGGTGCTCAGTACTCAGGGTGCTGGGTGCTCAGTGCTCGGGGTGCTCAGTACTCAGGGTGCTGGGTGCTCAGTACTCAGGGTGCTGTGTGATCAGTACTCAGGGTGCTGGGTGCTCAGTACTCAGGGTGCTGGGTGCTTAGTACTCAGGGTGCTGGCTGCTCAGTGCTCAGGGTGCTCGGTGCTCAGTGCTCGGGGTGCTGGGTGCTCAGTACTCAGGGTGCTCAGTCCTCAGGGTGCTGGGTGCTCAGTGCTCAGGGTGCTCGGTGCTCAGTGCTCAGGGTGCTGGGTGCTCAGTACTCAGGGTGCTGGGTGCTCAGTGCTCGGGGTGCTGGGTGCTCACTACTCAGGGTGCTGGGTGCTCAGTGCTCGGAGTGCTGGGTGCTCAGTGCTCAGGGTGCTCGGTGCTTAGTACTCAGGGTGCTGGGTGCTCAGTACTCAGGGTGCTGGGTGCTCAGTGCTCAGGGTGCTGGGTGCTCAGTGCTCAGGGTGCTGGGTGCTCAGTTCTCGGGGTGCTGGGTGCTCATTACTCAGGGAGCTGGGTGCTCAGTACTCAGGGTGCTGGGTGCTCAGTACTCGGGTGCTGGGTGCTCAGTGCTCAGGGTGCTGGGTGCTCAGTGCTTGGGGTGCTGGGTGCTCAGTGCTCAGTACTCAGGGTGCTGGGGCTCAGTGCTCGGGGTGCTGGGTGCTCAGTGCTCAGTACTCAGGGTGCTGAGTGCTCAGTGCTCAGGGTGCTGGGTGCTCAGTGCTCAGGGTGCTGGGTGCTCAGTGCTCAGGGTGCTGGGTGCTCAGTGCTCAGGGTGCTCGGTGCTCAGTGCTCAGGGTGCTGGGTGCTCAGTACTCAGGGTGCTGGGTGCTCAGTGCTCGGGGTGCTGGGTGCTCAGTACTCAGGGTGCTGGGTGCTCAGTGCTCAGGGTGCTGGGTGCTCAGTGCTCAGGGTGCTGGGTTCTCAGTGCTCAGGGTGCTGGGTGCTTAGTGCTCAGGGTGCTGGGTGCTCAGTGCTCAGGGTGCTGGGTGCTCAGTACTCCGGGTGCTGGGTGTTCAGTGCTCGGGGTGCTCGGTGCTCAGTGCTCAAGGTGCTGGGTGCTCAGTACTCAGGGTGATCATTGCTCAGGGTGCTGGGTGCTCAGTACTCAGGGTGCTGTGTTCTCAGTACTCAGGGTGCTCAGTGCTCAGTACTCAGGGTGCTCAGTGCTCAGTACTAAGGGTGCTCAGTGCTCAGGGTGCTGGGTGCTCAGTGTTCGGGGGGCTCGGTGCTCAGTACTCAGGGTGCTGGGTGCTCAGTGCTCAGGGTGCTGGGTGCTCAGTGCTCAGGGTGCTGGTTGCTCAGTGCTCAGGGTGCTGGGCGCTCAGTACTCAGGGTTTTCGGTGCTCAGTACTCGGGGTGCTCAGTGCTCAGTACTCAGGGTGCTGGGTGCTCAGTGCTCCGGGTGCTGGGTTCTCAGTACTCAGGGTGCTGGGTGCTCGGTGCTCAGTACGCTGGGTGCTCAGTACTCAGGTTGCTGGGTGCTAAGTACTCAGGGTGCTGGGTGCTCAGTACTCAGGGTGCTCGGTGCTCAGTACTCAGGGTGCTGGGTGGTCAGTGCTCAGGGTGCTGGGTGCTCAGTGCTCGGGGTGCTCGGTGCTCAGTACGCTGGGTGCTCAGTACTCAGGGTGCTGGGTGCTCAGTACTCTGGGTGCTCAGTACTCAGGGTGCTGTGTGCTCAGTACTCAGGGTGCTGTGTGCTCAGTACTCAGGGTGCTGGGTGCTCAGTACGCTGGGTGCTCAGTACTGAGGGTGCTCGGTGCTCAGTACTCAGGGTGCTGTGTGCTCAGTACTCAGGGTGCTGGGTGCTCAGTACTCAGGGTGCTGGGTGCTCAGTGCTCAGGGTGCTGGGTGCTCAGTACTCAGGGTGCTGGGTGCTCAGTGCTCGGGGTGCTCGGTGCTCAGTACGCTGGGTGCTCAGTACTCAGGGTGCTCGGTGCTCAGTACGCTGGGTGCTCAGTACTCAGGGTGCTGGGTGCTCAGTACTCAGGGTGCTGCGTGATCAGTACTCAGGGTGCTGGGTGCTCAGAACTCAGGGTGCTGGGTGCTTAGTACTCAGGGTGCTGGCTGCTCAGTGCTCAGGGTGCTCGGTGCTCAGTGCTCGGGGTGCTGGGTGCTCAGTACTCAGGGTGCTCAGTGCTCAGTGCTCTGGGTGCTGGGTGCTCTGTGCTCGGGGTGCTGGGTGCTCATTGCTCAGGGTGCTGGGTGCTCAGTACTCAGGGTGCTCAGTGCTCAGTGCTCGGGGTGCTGGGTGCTCAGTGCTCGGGGTGCTGGGTGCTCAGTTCTCAGGGTGCTGTGTGCTCAGTGCTCAGGGTTCTGGGTGCTCAGTGCTCGGGGCGCTGGGTACTCAGTGCTCGGGGTGCTCGGAGCTCAGTACTCAGTGTGCTGGGTGCTCAGTGCTCGGGGTGCTGGGTGCTCAGTGCTTGGGGTGCTGGGTGCTCAGTGCTCAGTACTCAGGGTGCTGGGGCTCAGTGCTCGGGGTGCTGGGTGCTCAGTGCTCAGTACTCAGGGTGCTGAGTGCTCAGTGCTCAGGGTGCTGGGTGCTCAGTGCTCAGGGTGCTGGGTGCTCAGTGCTCAGGGTGCTGGGTGCTCAGTGCTCGGGGTGCTGGGTGCTCAGTACTCAGGGTGCTGGGTGCTCAGTGCTCAGGGTGCTGGGTGCTCAGTGCTCAGGGTGCTGGGTTCTCAGTGCTCAGGGTGCTGGGTGCTTAGTGCTCAGGGTGCTGGGTGCTCAGTGCTCAGGGTGCTGGGTGCTCAGTACTCCGGGTGCTGGGTGTTCAGTGCTCGGGGTGCTCGGTGCTCAGTGCTCAAGGTGCTGGGTGCTCAGTACTCAGGGTGATCATTGCTCAGGGTGCTGGGTGCTCAGTACTCAGGGTTCTGTTTTCTCAGTACTCAGGGTGCTCAGTGCTCAGTACTCAGGGTGCTCAGTGCTCAGTACTAAGGGTGCTCAGTGCTCAGGGTGCTGGGTGCTCAGTGTTCGGGGGGCTCGGTGCTCAGTACTCAGGGTGCTGGGTGCTCAGTGCTCAGGGTGCTGGGTGCTCAGTGCTCAGGGTGCTGGTTGCTCAGTGCTCAGGGTGCTGGGCGCTCAGTACTCAGGGTTTTCGGTGCTCAGTACTCGGGGTGCTCAGTGCTCAGTACTCAGGGTGCTGGGTGCTCAGTGCTCCGGGTGCTGGGTGCTCAGTACTCAGGGTGCTGGGTGCTCGGTGCTCAGTACGCTGGGTGCTCAGTACTCAGGTTGCTGGGTGCTCAGTACTCAGGGTGCTGGGTGCTCAGTACTCAGGGTGCTCGGTGCTCAGTACTCAGGGTGCTGGGTGCTCAGTGCTCAGGGTGCTGGGTGCTCAGTGCTCGGGGTGCTCGGTGCTCAGTACGCTGGGTGCTCAGTACTCAGGGTGCTGGGTGCTCAGTACTCTGGGTGCTCAGTACTCAGGGTGCTGTGTGCTCAGTACTCAGGGTGCTGTGTGCTCAGTACTCAGGGTGCTGGGTGCTCAGTACGCTGGGTGCTCAGTACTGAGGGTGCTGGGTGCTCAGTACTCAGGGTGCTGTGTGCTCAGTACTCAGGGTGCTGGGTGCTCAGTACTCAGGGTGCTGGGTGCTCAGTGCTCAGGGTGCTGGGTGCTCAGTACTCAGGTTGCTGGGTGCTCAGTGCTCGGGGTGCTCGGTGCTCAGTACGCTGGGTGCTCAGTACTCAGGGTGCTCGGTGCTCAGTACGCTGGGTGCTCAGTACTCAGGGTGCTGGGTGCTCAGTACTCAGGGTGCTGTGTGATCAGTACTCAGGGTGCTGGGTGCTCAGTACTCAGGGTGCTGGGTGCTTAGTACTCAGGGTGCTGGCTGCTCAGTGCTCAGGGTGCTCGGTGCTCAGTGCTCGGGGTGCTGGGTGCTCAGTACTCAGGGTGCTCAGTGCTCAGTGCTCTGGGTGCTGGGTGCTCTGTGCTCGGGGTGCTGGGTGCTCATTGCTCAGGGTGCTGGGTGCTCAGTACTCAGGGTGCTCAGTGCTCAGTGCTCGGGGTGCTGGGTGCTCAGTGCTCGGGGTGCTGGGTGCTCAGTTCTCAGGGTGCTGTGTGCTCAGTGCTCAGGGTTCTGGGTGCTCAGTGCTCGGGGCGCTGGGTACTCAGTGCTCGGGGTGCTCGGAGCTCAGTACTCACTGTGCTGGGTGCTCAGTGCTCGGGGTGCTCGGTGCTCAGTACTCAGGGTGCTGGGTGCTCAGTGCTCGGGGTGCTCGGTGCTCAGTACGTTGTGTGCTCACTACTCAGGGTGCTGGGTGCTCAGTGCTCAGGGTGCTGGGTGCTGAGTGCTCAGGGTGCTGGGTGCTCAGTGCTCAGGGTGCTGGGTGCTCAGTACTCAGGGTGCTGGGTGCGCAGTGCTCGGGGTGCTGGGTGCTGAGTGCTCAGGGTGCTGGGAGCTCAGTGCTCAGGGTGCTGGGTGCTCAGTACTCGGGGTGCTGGGTGCTCAGTACTCAGGGTGCTGGGTGCTCAGTACTCAGGGTGCTGGGTGATCAGTACTCGGGTGCTGGGTGCTCAGTGCTCAGAGTGCTGGGTGCTCAGTGCTCGGGGTGCTGGGTGCTCAGTGCTCAGTACTCAGGGTGCTGGGTGCTCAGTGCTCTTGGTGCTGGGTGCACAGTGCTCAGTACTCAGGGTGCTGGGTGCTCAGTGCTCAGGGTGCTGGGTGCTCAGTGCTCAGGGTGCTGGGTTCTCAGTGCTCAGGGTACTGGGTGCTCAGTGCTCAGGGTGCTGGGTACTCAGTGCTCGGGGTGCTGGGTGCTCAGTACTCAGGGTGCTGGGTGCTCAGTACTCAGGGTGCTCAGTGCTCAGTACTCAGGGTGCTCAGTGCTCAGTACTCAGGGTGCTCAGTGCTCAGGGTGCTGGGTGCTCAGTGCTCGGGGTGCTGGGTGCTCAGTCCTCAGGGTGCTGGGTGCTGAGTGCTCAGGGTGCTCGGTGCACAGTGCTCAGGGTGCTGGGTGCTCAGTACTCAGGGTGCTGGGTGCGCAGTGCTCGGGGTGCTGGGTGCTCAGTGCTCAGGGTGCTGGGTGCTCAGTGCTCAGGGTGCTGGTTGCTCAGTACTCGGGGTGCTGGGTGCTCAGTACTCAGGGTGCTGGGTGCGCAGTACTCAGGGTGCTGGGTGATCAGTACTCGGGTGCTGGGTGCTCAATGCTCGGGGTGCTGGGTGCTCAGTGCTCAGTACTCAGGGTGCTGGGTGCTCAGTGCTCGGGGTGCTGGGTGCACAGTGCTCAGTACTCAGGGTGCTGGGTGCTCAGTGCTCAGGGTGCTGGGTACTCAGTGCTCGGGGTCCTGGGTGCTCAGTACTCAGGGTGCTGGGTGCTCAGTACTCAGGGTGCTCAGTGCTCAGTACTCAGGGTGCTCAGTGCTCAGTACTCAGGGTGCTCAGTGCTCAGGGTGCCGGGTGCTCAGTGCTCGGGGTGCTGGGTGCTCAGTCCTAAGGGTGCTGGGTGCTCAGTGCTCAGGGTGCTCTGTGCTCAGTGCTCAGGGTGCTGGGTGCTCAGTACTCAGGGTGCTGGGTGCTCAGTGCTCGGGGTGCTGGGTGCTCAGTACTCATGGTGCTGGGTGCTCAGTGCTCAGGGTGCTGGGTGCTCAGTGCTCAGGGTGCTCGGTGCTTAGTACTCGGGGTGCTGGGTGCTCAGTACTCAGGGTTCTGGGTGCTCAGTTCTCAGGGTGCTGGGTGCTCAGTGCTCAGGGTGCTGGGTGCTCAGTACTCAGGGTGCTGGGTGCTCAGTACTCAGGGTGCTGGGGGCTCAGTTCTCAGGGTGCTGGGTGCTCAGTGCTCGGGGTGCTGGGTGCTCAGTGCTCGGTGTGCTCGGTGCTCAGTACTCAGGGTGCTGGGTGCTCAGTGCTCGGGGTGCTCAGTACTCAGGGTGCTGTGTGTTCAGTGCTCAGGGTGCTGGGTACTCAGTACTCAGTGTGCTCGGTGCTTAGTACTCAGGGTGCTGGGTGCTCAGTACTCCGGGTGCTGGGTGCTCAGTGCTCGGGGTGCTCTGTGCTCAGTGCTCAAGGTGCTGGGTGCTCAGTACTCAGGGTGATCATTGCTCAGGGTGCTGGGTGCTCAGTTCTCAGGGTGCTGGGTGCCCAGTACTCAGGGTGCTCAGTGCTCAGTACTCAGGGTGCTCAGTGCTCAGTACTAAGGGTGCTCAGTGATCAGGCTGCTGGGTGCTCAGTACTCGGGGTGCTCGGTGCTCAGTCCTCAGGGTGCTGGGTGCTCAGTACTCAGGGAGCTGGGTGCTCAGTACTCAGGGTGCTGGGTGCTCAGTACTCGGGTGCTGGGTGCTCAGTGCTCAGGGTGCTGGGTGCTCAGTGCTTGGGGTGCTGGGTGCTCAGTGCTCAGTACTCAGGGTGCTTTGGGCTCAGTGCTCGGGGGGCTGGGTGCTCAGTGCTCAGTACTCAGGGTGCTGGGTGCTCAGTGCTCAGGGTGCTGGGTGCTCAGTGCTCAGGGTGCTGGGTGCTCAGTGCTCAGAGTGCTGGGTGCTCAGTGCTCAGGGTGCTCGGTGCTCAGTGCTCAGGGTGCTGGGTGCTCAGTACTCAGGGTGCTGGGTGCTCAGTGCTCGGGGTGCTGGGTGCTCAGTACTCAGGGTGCTGTGTGCTCAGTGCTCAGGGTGCTGGGTGCTCAGTGCTCAGGGTGCTCGGTGCTTAGTACTCGGGGTGCTGGGTGCTCAGTACTCAGGGTTCTGGGTGCTCAGTGCTCAGGTTGATGGGTGCTCAGTGCTCAGGGTGCTGGGTGCTCAGTACTCAGGGTGCTGGGTGCTCAGTACTCAGGGTGCTGGGTGCTCAGTTCTCAGGGTGCTGGTTGCTCAGTGCTCGGGGTGCTGGGTGCTCAGTGCTCGGGGTGCTCGGTGCTCAGTACTCAGGGTGCTGGGTGCTCAGTGCTCGGGGTGCTCAGAACTCAGGGTGCTGTGTGTTCAGTGCTCAGGGTGCTGGGTACTCAGTACTCAGGGTGCTCGGTGCTTAGTACTCAGGGTGCTGGGTGCTCAGTACTCCGGGTGCTGGGTGCTCAGTGCTCGGAGTGCTCTGTGCTCAGTGCTCAAGGTGCTGGGTGCTCAGTACTCAGGGTGATCATTGCTCAGGGTGCTGGGTGCTCAGTTCTCAGGGTGCTGGGTGCTCAGTGCTCAGGGTGCTGGGTGCTCAGTGCTCAGTACTCAGGGTGCTGGGTGCTCAGTGCTCTTGGTGCTGGGTGCACAGTGCTCAGTACTCAGGGTGCTGGGTGCTCAGTGCTCAGGGTGTTGGGTGCTCAGTGCTCAGGGTGCTGGGTGCTCAGTGCTCAGGGTGCTGGGTGCTCAGTGCTCAGGGTGCTGGGTACTCAGTGCTCGGGGTGCTGGGTGCTCAGTACTCGGGGTGCTGGGTGCTCAGTACTCAGGGTGCTCAGTGCTCAGTACTCAGGGTGCTCAGTGCTCAGTACTCAGGGTGCTCAGTGCTCAGGGTGCTGGGTGCTCAGTGCTCGGGGTGCTGGGTGCTCAGTCCTCAGGGTGCTGGGTGCTGAGTGCTCAGGGTGCTCGGTGCTCAGTGCGCAGGGTGCTGGGTGCTCAGTACTCAGGGTGCTGGGTGCGCAGTGCTCATGGTGCTGGGTGCTCAGTGCTCAGGGTGCTGGGTGCTCAGTGCTCAGGGTGCTGGTTGCTCAGTGCTCAGGGTGCTGGGTGCTCAGTACTCAGGGTGCTGGGTGCTCAGTGCTCGGGGCGCTGGGTGCTCAGTGCTCGGGGTGCTCGGAGCTTAGTACTCAGGGTGCTGGGTGCTCAGTGCTCGGGGTGCTGGGTGCTGAGTACTCAGGGTGCTGGGTGCT
Organism: Microtus oregoni; assembly: GCF_018167655.1. Lineage (NCBI taxonomy): Eukaryota > Metazoa > Chordata > Mammalia > Rodentia > Cricetidae > Microtus > Microtus oregoni. The sequence goes on along the minus strand of NW_024544052.1, from coordinate 112,378 downwards.
CAGTGCTCGGGGTGCTCGGTGCTCAGTACGTTGGGTGCTCACTACTCAGGGTGCTGGGTGCTCAGTGCTCAGGTTGCTGGGTGCTCAGTGCTCAGGGTGCTGGGTGCTCAGTGCTCAGGGTGCTGGGTGCTCAGTACTCAGGGTGCTGGGTGCGCAGTGCTCGGTGGGCTGGGTGCTCAGTGCTCAGGGTGCTGGGTGCTCAGTGCTCAGGGTGCTGGGTGCTCAGTGCTCGGGGCGCTGGGTGCTCAGTGCTCGGGGTGCTCGGAGCTCACTACTCAGTGTGCTGGGTGCTCAGTGCTGGGGGTGCTCGGTGCTCAGTACTCAGGGTGCTGGGTGATCAGTACTCGGGTGCTGGGTGCTCAGTGCTCAGAGTGCTGGGTGCTCAGTGCTCGGTGTGCTGGGTGCTCAGTGCTCAGTACTCAGGGTGCTGGGTGCTCAGTGCTCTTGGTGCTGGGTGCACAGTGCTCAGTACTCAGGGTGCTGGGTGCTCAGTGCTCAGGGTGCTGGGTGCTCAGTGCTCAGGGTGCTGGGTGCTCAGTGCTCAGGGTGCTGGGTGCTCAGTGCTCAGGGTGCTGGGTACTCAGTGCTCGGGGTGCTGGGTGCTCAGTACTCAGGGTGCTGGGTGCTCAGTACTCAGGGTGCTGGTTGCTCAGTGCTCAGGGTGCTGGGTGCTCAGTCCTCAGGGTGCTGGGTGCTCAGTGCTCGGGGCGCTGGGTGCTCAGTGCTCGGGGTGCTCGGAGCTCAGTACTCAGGGTGCTGGGTGCTCAGTGCTCTGGTTGCTGGGTGCTCAGTGCTCAGGGTGCTGGTTGTTCAGTGCTCAGGGTGCTGGGTGCTCAGTACTCAGGGTGCTGGGTGCTCAGTGCTCGGGGCGCTGGGTGCTCAGTGCTCGGGGTGCTCGGAGCTCAGTACTCAGGGTGCTGGGTGCTCAGTGCTCGGGGTGCTGGGTGCTGAGTACTCAGGGTGCTGGGTGCTCAGTGCTCGGGGTGCTCGGTGCTCAGTACGTTGGGTGCTCACTACTCAGGGTGCTGGGTGCTCAGTGCTCAGGGTGCTGGGTGCTCAATGCTCAGGGTGCTGGGTGCTCAGTGCTCAGGGTGCTGGGTGCTCAGTACTCAGGGTGCTGGGTTCGCAGTGCTCGGTGTGCTGGGTGCTCAGTGCTCAGGGTGCTGGGTGCTCAGTGCTCAGTGTGCTGGGTGCTCAGTGCTCGGGGCGCTGGGTGCTCAGTGCTCGGGGTACTCGGAGCTCAGTACTCAGTGTTCTGGGTGCTCAGTGCTGGGGGTGCTCGGTGCTCAGAACTCAGGGTGCTGGGTGCTCAGTGCTCGGGGTGCTCGGTGCTCAGTACGTTGGGTGCTCACTACTCAGGGTGCTGGGTGCTCAGTGCTCAGGGTGCTGGGTGCTGAGTGCTCAGGGTGCTGGGTGCTCAGTGCTCAGGGTGCTGGGTGCTCAGTACTCAGGGTGCTGGGTGCGCAGTGCTCGGGGTGCTGGGTGCTCAGTGCTCAGGGTGCTGGGTGCTCAGTGCTCAGGGTGCTGGGTGCTCAGTACTCGGGGTGCTGGGTGCTCAGTACTCAGGGTGCTGGGTGCTCAGTACTCAGGGTGCTGGGTGATCAGTACTCGGGTGCTGGGTGCTCAGTGCTCAGAGTGCTGGGTGCTCAGTGCTCGGGGTGCTGGGTGCTCAGTGCTCAGTACTCAGGGTGCTGGGTGCTCAGTGCTCTTGGTGCTGGGTGCACAGTGCTCAGTACTCAGGGTGCTGGGTGCTCAGTGCTCAGGGTGCTGGGTGCTCAGTGCTCAGGGTGCTGGGTGCTCAGTGCTCAGGGTGCTGGGTGCTCAGTGCTCAGGGTGCTGGGTACTCAGTGCTCGGGGTGCTGGGTGCTCAGTACTCAGGGTGCTGGGTGCTCAGTACTCAGGGTGCTCAGTGCTCAGTACTCAGGGTGCTCAGTGCTCAGTACTCAGGGTGCTCAGTGCTCAGGGTGCTGGGTGCTCAGTGCTCGGGGTGCTGGGTGCTCAGTCCTCAGGGTGCTGGGTGCTCAGTGCTCAGGGTGCTCGGTGCTCAGTGCTCAGGGTGCTGGGTGCTCAGTACTCAGGGTGCTGGGTGCTCAGTGCTCGGGGTGCTGGGTGCTCAGTACTCAGGGTGCTGGGTGCTCAGTGCTCAGGGTGCTGGGTGCTCAGTGCTCAGGGTGCTCGGTGCTTAGTACTCAGGGTGCTGGGTGCTCAGTACTCAGGGTGCTGGGTGCTTAGTGCTCAGGGTGCTGGGTGCTCAGTACTCAGGGTGCTGGGTGCTCAGTTCTCGGGGTGCTGGGTGCTCATTACTCAGGGAGCTGGGTGCTCAGTACTCAGGGTGCTGGGTGCTCAGTACTCGGGTGCTGGGTGCTCAGTGCTCAGGGTGCTGGGTGCTCAGTGCTTGGGGTGCTGGGTGCTCAGTGCTCAGTACTCAGGGTGCTGGGGCTCAGTGCTCAGGGTGCTGGGTGCTCAGTGCTCAGTACTCAGGGTGCTGGGTGCTCAGTGCTCAGGGTGCTGGGTGCTCAGTGCTCAGGGTGCTGGGTGCTCAGTGCTCAGGGTGCTGGGTGCTCAGTGCTCAGGGTGCTCGGTGCTCAGTGCTCAGGGTGCTGGGTGCTCAGTACTCAGGGTGCTGGGTGCTCAGTGCTCGGGGTGCTGGGTGCTCAGTATTCAGGGTGCTGGGTGCTCAGTGCTCGGGGTGCTGGGTGCTCAGTGCTCAGGGTGCTGGGTGCTCAGTGCTCAGGGTGCTGGGTGCTCAGTGCTCAGGGTGCTGGGTGCTCAGTGCTCAGGGTGCTGGGTGCTCAGTACTCCGGGTGCTGGGTGCTCAGTGCTCGGGGTGCTCGGTGCTCAGTGCTCAAGGTGCTGGGTGCTCAGTACACAGGGTGATCATTGCTCAGGGTGCTGGGTGCTCAGTACTCAGGGTGCTGTGTTCTCAGTACTCAGGGTGCTCAGTGCTCAGTACTCAGGGTGCTCAGTGCTCAGTACTAAGGGTGCTCAGTGCTCAGGGTGCTGGGTGCTCAGTGTTCGGGGGGCTCGGTGCTCAGTACTCAGGGTGCTGGGTGCTCAGTGCTCAGGGTGCTGGGTGCTCAGTGCTCAGGGTGCTGGTTGCTCAGTGCTCAGGGTGCTGGGCGCTCAGTACTCAGGGTTTTCGGTGCTCAGTACTCGGGGTGCTCAGTGCTCAGTACTCAGGGTGCTGGGTGCTCAGTGCTCCGGGTGCTGGGTGCTCAGTACTCAGGGTGCTGGGTGCTCGGTGCTCAGTACGCTGGGTGCTCAGTACTCAGGTTGCTGGGTGCTCAGTACTCAGGGTGCTGGGTGCTCAGTACTCAGGGTGCTCGGTGCTCAGTACTCAGGTTGCTGGGTGCTCAGTGCTCAGGGTGCTGGGTGCTCAGTGCTCGGGGTGCTCGGTGCTCAGTACGCTGGGTGCTCAGTACTCAGGGTGCTGGGTGCTCAGTACGCTGGGTGCTCAGTACTCAGGGTGCTGTGTGCTCAGTACTCAGGGTGCTGTGTGCTCAGTACTCAGGGTGCTGGGTGCTCAGTACGCTGGGTGCTCAGTACTGAGGGTGCTGGGTGCTCAGTACTCAGGGTGCTGTGTGCTCAGTACTCAGGGTGCTGGGTGCTCAGTACTCAGGGTGCTGGGTGCTCAGTGCTCAGGGTGCTGGGTGCTCAGTACTCAGGGTGCTGGGTGCTCAGTGCTCGGGGTGCTCGGTGCTCAGTACGCTGGGTGCTCAGTACTCAGGGTGCTCGGTGCTCAGTACGCTGGGTGCTCAGTACTCAGGGTGCTGGGTGCTCAGTACTCAGGGTGCTGTGTGCTCAGTACTCAGGGTGCTGGGTGCTCAGTACTCAGGGTGCTGGGTGCTTAGTACTCAGGGTGCTGGCTGCTCAGTGCTCACTGTGCTCGGTGCTCAGTGCTCGGGGTGCTGGGTGCTCAGTACTCAGGGTGCTCAGTGCTCAGTGCTCTGGGTGCTGGGTGCTCTGTGCTCGGGGTGCTGGGTGCTCATTGCTCAGGGTGCTGGGTGCTCAGTACTCAGGGTGCTCAGTGCTCAGTGCTCGGGGTGCTGGGTGCTCAGTGCTCGGGGTGCTGGGTGCTCAGTTCTCAGGGTGCTGTGTGCTCAGTGCTCAGGGTTCTGGGTGCTCAGTGCTCGGGGCGCTGGGTACTCAGTGCTCGGGGTGCTCGGAGCTCAGTACTCAGTGTGCTGGGAGCTCAGTGCTCGGGGTGCTCGGTGCTCAGTACTCAGGGTGCTGGGTGCTCAGTGCTCGGGGTGCTCGGTGCTCAGTACGTTGTGTGCTCACTACTCAGGGTGCTGGGTGCTCAGTGCTCAGGGTGCTGGGTGCTGAGTGCTCAGGGTGCTGGGTGCTCAGTGCTCAGGGTGCTGGGTGCTCAGTGCTCGGGGTGCTCGGTGCTCAGTACGTTGTGTGCTCACTACTCAGGGTGCTGGGTGCTCAGTGCTCAGGGTGCTGGGTGCTGAGTGCTCAGGGTGCTTGGTGCGCAGTGCTCGGGGTGCTGGGTGCTGAGTGCTCAGGGTGCTGGGAGCTCAGTGCTCAGGGTGCTGGGTGCTCAGTACTCGGGGTGCTGGGTGCTCAGTACTCAGGGTGCTGGGTGCTCAGTACTCAGGGTGCTGGGTGATCAGTACTCGGGTGCTGGGTGCTCAGTGCTCAGAGTGCTGGGTGCTCAGTGCTCGGGGTGCTGGGTGCTCAGTGCTCAGTACTCAGGGTGCTGGGTGCTCAGTGCTCTTGGTGCTGGGTGCACAGTGCTCAGTACTCAGGGTGCTGGGTGCTCAGTGCTCAGGGTGCTGGGTGCTCAGTGCTCAGGGTGCTGGGTTCTCAGTGCTCAGGGTACTGGGTGCTCAGTGCTCAGGGTGCTGGGTACTCAGTGCTCGGGGTGCTGGGTGCTCAGTACTCAGGGTGCTGGGTGCTCAGTACTCAGGGTGCTCAGTGCTCAGTACTCAGGGTGCTCAGTGCTCAGTACTCAGGGTGCTCAGTGCTCAGGGTGCTGGGTGCTCAGTGCTCGGGGTGCTGGGTGCTCAGTACTCAGGGTGCTGGGTGCGCAGTGCTCGAGGTGCTGGGTGCTCAGTGCTCAGGGTGCTGGGTGCTCAGTGCTCAGGGTGCTGGTTGCTCAGTACTCGGGGTGCTGGGTGCTCAGTACTCAGGGTGCTGGGTGCTCAGTACTCAGGGTGCTGGGTGCTCAATGCTCGGGGTGCTGGGTGCTCAGTGCTCAGTACTCAGGGTGCTGGGTGCTCAGTGCCCAGGGTGCTGGGTACTCAGTGCTCGGGGTGCTGGGTGCTCAGTACTCAGGGTGCTGGGTGCTCAGTACTCAGGGTGCTCAGTGCTCAGTACTCAGGGTGCTCAGTGCTCAGTACTCAGGGTGCTCAGTGCTCAGGTTGCCGGGTGCTCAGTGCTCGGGGTGCTGGGTGCTCAGTACTCAGGGTGCTGGGTGCTCAGTACTCAGGGTGCTCTGTGCTCAGTGCTCAGGGTGCTGGGTGCTCAGTACTCAGGGTGCTGGGTGCTCAGTGCTCGGGGTGCTGGGTGCTCAGTACTCATGGTGCTGGGTGCTCAGTGCTCAGGGTGCTGGGTGCTCAGTGCTCAGGGTGCTCGGTGCTTAGTACTCGGGGTGCTGGGTGCTCAGTACTCAGGGTTCTGGGTGCTCAGTGCTCAGGGTGCTGGGTGCTCAGTGCTCAGGGTGCTGGGTGCTCAGTACTCAGTTTGCTGGGTGCTCAGTACTCAGGGTGCTGGGGGCTCAGTTCTCAGGGTGCTGGGTGCTCAGTGCTCGGGGTGCTGGGTGCTCAGTGCTCGGTGTGCTCGGTGCTCAGTACTCAGGGTGCTGGGTGCTCAGTGCTCGGGGTGCTCAGTACTCAGGGTGCTGTGTGTTCAGTGCTCAGGGTGCTGGGTACTCAGTACTCAGGGTGCTCGGTGCTTAGTACTCAGGGTGCTGGGTGCTCAGTACTCCGGGTGCTGGGTGCTCAGTGCTCGGGGTGCTCTGTGCTCAGTGCTCAAGGTGCTGGGTGCTCAGTACTCAGGGTGATCATTGCTCAGGGTGCTGGGTGCTCAGTTCTCAGAGTGCTGGGTGCCCAGTACTCAGGGTGCTCAGTGCTCAGTACTCAGGGTGCTCAGTGCTCAGTACTAAGGGTGCTCAGTGATCAGGCTGCTGGGTGCTCAGTACTCGGGGTGCTCGGTGCTCAGTCCTCAGGGTGCTGGGTGCTCAGTACTCAGGGAGCTGGGTGCTCAGTACTCAGGGTGCTGGGTGCTCAGTACTCGGGTGCTGGGTGCTCAGTGCTCAGGGTGCTGGGTGCTCAGTGCTTGGGGTGCTGGGTGCTCAGTGCTCAGTACTCAGGGTGCTGGGGGCTCAGTGCTCGGGGTGCTGGGTGCTCAGTGCTCAGTACTCAGGGTGCTGGGTGCTCAGTGCTCAGGGTGCTGGGTGCTCAGTGCTCAGGGTGCTGGGTGCTCAGTGCTCAGAGTGCTGGGTGCTCAGTGCTCAGGGTGCTCGGTGCTCAGTGCTCAGGGTGCTGGGTGCTCAGTACTCAGGGTGCTGGGTGCTCAGTGCTCGGGGTGCTGGGTGCTCAGTACTCAGGGTGCTGGGTGCTCAGTGCTCAGGGTGCTGGGTGCTCAGTGCTCAGGGTGCTCGGTGCTTAGTACTCGGGGTGCTGGGTGCTCAGTACTCAGGGTTCTGGGTGCTCAGTGCTCAGGGTGCTGGGTGCTCAGTGCTCAGGGTGCTGGGTGCTCAGTACTCAGGGTGCTGGGTGCTCAGTACTCAGGGTGCTGGGTGCTCAGTTCTCAGGGTGCTGGTTGCTCAGTGCTCGGGGTGCTCGGTGCTCAGTGCTCGGGGTGCTCGGTGCTCAGTATTCAGGGTGCTGGGTGCTCAGTGCTCGGGGTGCTCAGAACTCAGGGTGCTGTGTGTTCAGTGCTCAGGGTGCTGGTTACTCAGTACTCAGGGTGCTCGGTGCTTAGTACTCAGGGTGCTGGGTGCTCAGTACTCCGGGTGCTGGGTGCTCAGTGCTCGGGGTGCTGGGTGCTCAGTGCTCAGTACTCAGGGTGCTGGGTGCTCAGTGCTCTTGGTGCTGGGTGCACAGTGCTCAGTACTCAGGGTGCTGGGTGCTCAGTGCTCAGGGTGTTGGGTGCTCAGTGCTCAGGGTGCTGGGTGCTCAGTGCTCAGGGTGCTGGGTGCTCAGTGCTCAGGGTGCTGGGTACTCATTGCTCGGGGTGCTGGGTGCTCAGTACTCGGGGTGCTGGGTGCTCAGTACTCAGGGTGCTCAGTGCTCAGTACTCAGGGTGCTCAGTGCTCAGTACTCAGGGTGCTCAGTGCTCAGGGTGCTGGGTGCTCAGTGCTCGGGGTGCTGGGTGCTCAGTCCTCAGGGTGCTGGGTGCTGAGTGCTCAGGGTGCTCGGTGCTCAGTGCGCAGGGTGCTGGGTGCTCAGTACTCAGGGTGCTGGGTGCGCAGTGCTCATGGTGCTGGGTGCTCAGTGCTCAGGGTGCTGGGTGCTCAGTGCTCAGGGTGCTGGTTGCTCAGTGCTCAGGGTGCTGGGTGCTCAGTACTCAGGGTGCTGGGTGCTCAGTGCTCGGGGCGCTGGGTGCTCAGTGCTCGGGGTGCTCGGAGCTCAGTCCTAAGGGTGCTGGGTGCTCAGTGCTCAGGGTGCTCGGTGCTCAGTGCTCAGGGTGCTGGGTGCTGAGTACTCAGGGTGCTGGGTGCTCAGTGCTCGGGGTGCTCGGTGCTCAGTACGTTGGGTGCTCACTACTCAGGGTGCTGGGTGCTCAGTGCTCAGGTTGCTGGGTGCTCAGTGCTCAGGGTGCTGGGTGCTCAGTGCTCAGGGTGCTGGGTGCTCAGTACTCAGGGTGCTGGGTGCGCAGTGCTCGGTGGGCTGGGTGCTCAGTGCTCAGGGTGCTGGGTGCTCAGTGCTCAGGGTGCTGGGTGCTCAGTGCTCGGGGCGCTGGGTACTCAGTGCTCGGGGTGCTCGGAGCTCAGTACTCAGTGTGCTGGGTGCTCAGTGCTGGGGGTGCTCGGTGCTCAGTACTCAGGGTGCTGGGTGCTCAGTGCTCGGGGTGCTCGGTGCTCAGTACGTTGGGTGCTCACTACTCAGGGTGCTGGGTGCTCAGTGCTCAGGGTGCTGGGTGCTGAGTGCTCAGGGTGCTGGGTGCTCAGTGCTCAGGGTGCTGGGTGCTCAGTACTCAGGGTGCTGGGTGCGCAGTGCTCGGGGTGCTGGGTGCTCAGTGCTCAGGGTGCTGTATGCTCAGTGCTCAGGGTGCTGGGTGCTCAGTACTCGGGGTGCTGGGTGCTCAGTACTCAGGGTGCTGGGTGCTCAGTACTCAGGGTGCTGGGTGATCAGTACTCCGGTGCTGGGTGCTCAGTGCTCAGAGTGCTGGGTGCTCAGTGCTCGGTGTGCTGGGTGCTCAGTGCTCAGTACTCAGGGTGCTGGGTGCTCAGTGCTCTTGGTGCTGGGTGCACAGTGCTCAGTACTCAGGGTGCTGGGTGCGCAGTGCTCATGGTGCTGGGTGCTCAGTGCTCAGGGTGCTGGGTGCTCAGTGCTCAGGGTGCTGGTTGCTCAGTGCTCAGGGTGCTGGGTGCTCAGTACTCAGGGTTCTGGGTGCTCAGTGCTCGGGGCGCTGGGTGCTCAGTGCTCGGGGTGCTCGGAGCTCAGTACTCAGGGTGCTGGGTGCTCAGTGCTCGGGGTGCTGGGTGCTGAGTACTCAGGGTGCTGGGTGCTCAGTGCTCGGGGTGCTCGGTGCTCAGTACGTTGGGTGCTCACTACTCAGGGTGCTGGGTGCTCAGTGCTCAGTGTGCTGGGTGCTGAGTGCTCAGGGTGCTGGGTGCTCAGTGCTCAGGGTGCTGGGTGCTCAGTACTCAGGGTGCTGGGTGCGCAGTGCTCGGGGTGCTGGGTGCTCAGTGCTCAGGGTGCTGTATGCTCAGTGCTCAGGGTGCTGGGTGCTCAGTACTCGGGGTGCTGGGTGCTCAGTACTCAGGGTGCTGGGTGCTCAGTACTCAGGGTGCTGGGTGATCAGTACTCGGGTGCTGGGTGCTCAGTGCTCAGAGTGCTGGGTGCTCAGTGCTCGGTGTGCTGGGTGCTCAGTGCTCAGTACTCAGGGTGCTGGGTGCTCATTGCTCTTGGTGCTGGGTGCACAGTGCTCAGTACTCAGGGTGCTGGGTGCTCAGTGCTCAGGGTGCTGGGTGCTCAGTGCTCAGGGTGCTGGGTGCTCAGTGCTCAGGGTGCTGGGTGCTCAGTGCTCAGGGTGCTGGGTACTCAGTTCTCGGGGTGCTGGGTGCTCAGTACTCAGGGTGCTGGGTGCTCAGTACTCAGGGTGCTGGTTGCTCAGTGCTCAGGGTGCTGGGTGCTCAGTACTCAGGGTGCTGGGTGCTCAGTGCTCGGGGCGCTGGGTGCTCAGTGCTCGGGGTGCTCGGAGCTCAGTACTCAGGGTGCTGGGTGCTCAGTGCTCAGGGTGCTGGGTGCTCAGTGCTCAGGGTGCTGGTTGCTCAGTGCTCAGGGTGCTGGGTGCTCAGTACTCAGGGTGCTGGGTGCTCAGTGCTCGGGGCGCTGGGTGCTCAGTACTCAGGGTGCTGTGTGCTCAGTGCTCTTGGTGCTGGGTGCACAGTGCTCAGTACTCAGGGTGCTGGGTGCTCAGTGCTCAGGGTGCTGGGTGCTCAGTGCTCAGGGTGCTGGGTGCTCAGTGCTCAGGGTGCTGGGTACTCAGTGCTCGGGGTGCTGGGTGCTCAGTACTCAGGGTGCTGGGTGCTCAGTACTCAGGGTGCTCAGTGCTCAGTACTCAGGGTGCTCAGTGCTCAGTACTCAGGGTGCTCAGTGCTCAGGGTGCTGGGTGCTCAGTGCTCGGGGTGCTGGGTGCTCAGTCCTCAGGGTGATGGGTGCTCAGTGCTCAGGGTGCTCGGTGCTCAGTGCTCAGGGTGCTGGGTGCTCAGTACTCAGGTTGCTGGGTGCTCAGTGCTCGGGGTGCTGGGTGCTCAGTACTCGGGGTGCTGGGTGCTCAGTGCTCGGTGTGCTGGGTGCTCAGTGCTCAGTACTCAGGGTGCTGGGTGCTCAGTGCTCTTGATGCTGGGTGCACAGTGCTCAGTACTCGGGGTGCTGTGTGCTCAGTGCTCAGGGTGCTGGGTGCTCAGTGCTCAGGGTGCTGGGTGCTCAGTGCTCAGGGTGCTGGGTGCTCAGTGCTCAGGGTGCTGGGTACTCAGTGCTCGGGGTGCTGGGTGCTCAGTACTCAGGGTGCTGGGTGCTCAGTACTCAGGGTGCTCGTTGCTCAGTGCTCAGGGTGCTGGGTGCTCAGTACTCAGGGTGCTGGGTGCTCAGTGCTCGGGGCGCTGGGTGCTCAGTTCTCGGGGTGCTCGGAGCTCAGTACTCAGGGTGCTGGGTGCTCAGTGCTCAGGGTGCTGGGTGCTCAGTGATCAGGGTGCTGGTTGCTCAGTGCTCAGGGTGCTGGGTGCTCAGTACTCAGGGTGCTGGGTGCTCAGTGCTCGGGGCGCTGGGTGCTCAGTGCTCGGGGTGCTCGGAGCTCAGTACTCAGGGTGCTGGGTGCTCAGTGCTCGGGGTGCTGGGTGCTGAGTACTCAGGGTGCTGGGTGCTCAGTGCTCGGGGTGCTCGGTGCTCAGTACGTTGGGTGCTCACTACTCAGGGTGCTGGGTGCTCAGTGCTCAGGGTGCTGGGTGCTCAGTGCTCAGGGTGCTGGGTGCTCAGTGCTCAGGGTGCTGGGTGCTCAGTACTCAGGGTGCTGGGTTCGCAGTGCTCGGTGTGCTGGGTGCTCAGTGCTCAGGGTGATGGGTGCTCAGTGCTCAGGGTGCTGGGTGCTCAGTGCTCGGGGCGCTGGGTGCTCAGTGCTCGGGGTGCTCGGAGCTCAGTACTCAGTGTTTTGGGTGCTCAGTGCTGGGGGTGCTCGGTGCTCAGTACTCAGGGTGCTGGGTGCTCAGTGCTCTGGGTGCTCGGTGCTCAGTACGTTGGGTGCTCACTACTCAGGGTGCTGGGTGCTCAGTGCTCAGGGTGCTGGGTGCTGAGTGCTCAGGGTGCTGGGTGCTCAGTGCTCAGGGTGCTGGGTGCTCAGTACTCAGGGTGCTGGGTGCGCAGTGCTCGGGGTGCTGGGTGCTCAGTGCTCAGGGTGCTGGGTGCTCAGTGCTCAGGGTGCTGGGTGCTCAGTACTCGGGGTGCTGGGTGCTCAGTACTCAGGGTGCTGGGTGCTCAGTACTCAGGGTGCTGGGTGATCAGTACTCGGGTGCTGGGTGCTCAGTGCTCAGAGTGCTGGGTGCTCAGTGCTCGGGGTGCTGGGTGCTCAGTGCTCAGTACTCAGGGTGCTGGGTGCTCAGTGCTCTTGGTGCTGGGTGCACAGTGCTCAGTACTCAGGGTGCTGGGTGCTCAGTGCTCAGGGTGCTGGGTGCTCAGTGCTCAGGGTGCTGGGTGCTCAGTGCTCAGGGTGCTGGGTGCTCAGTGCTCAGGGTGCTGAGTACTCAGTGCTCGGGGTGCTGGGTGCTCAGTACTCAGGGTGCTGGGTGCTCAGTACTCAGGGTGCTCAGTGCTCAGTACTCAGGGTGCTCAGTGCTCAGTATTCAGGGTGCTCAGTGCTCAGGGTGCTGGGTGCTCAGTGCTCGGGGTGCTGGGTGCTCAGTCCTCAGGGTGATTTGTGCTCAGTGCTCAGGGTGCTCGGTGCTCAGTGCTCAGGGTGCTGGGTGCTCAGTACTCAGGGTGCTGGGTGCTCAGTGCTCGGGGTGCTGGGTGCTCAGTACTCAGGGTGCTGGGTGCTCAGTGCTCAGGGTGCTGGGTGCTCAGTGCTCAGGGTGCTCGGTGCTTAGTACTCAGGGAGCTGGGTGCTCAGTACTCAGGGTGCTGGGTGCTCAGTGCTCAGGGTGCTGGGTGCTCAGTGCTCAGGGTGCTGGGTGCTCAGTACTCAGGGTGCTGTGTGCTCAGTTCTCGGGGTGCTGGGTACTCATTACTCAGGGAGCTGGGTGCTCAGTACTCAGGGTGCTGGGTGCTCAGTACTCGGGTGCTGGGTGCTCAGTGCTCAGGGTGCTGGGTGCTCAGTGCTTGGGGTGCTGGGTGCTCAGTGCTCAGTACTCAGGGTGCTGGGGCTCAGTGCTCGGGGTGCTGGGTGCTCAGTGCTCAGTACTCAGGGTGCTGGGTGCTCAGTGCTCAGGGTGCTGGGTGCTCAGTGCTCAGGGTGCTGGGTGCTCAGTGCTCAGGGTGCTGGGTGCTCAGTGCTCAGGGTGCTCGGTGCTCAGTGCTCAGGGTGCTGGGTGCTCAGTACTCAGGGTGTTGGGTGCTCAGTGCTCGGGGAGCTGGGTGCTCAGTACTCAGGGTGCTGGGTGCTCAGTGCTCAGGATGCTGGGTGCTCAGTGCTCAGGGTGCTCGGTGCTTAGTACTCCTGGTGCTGGGTGCTCAGTTCTCAGGGTGCTGGGTGCTCAGTGCTCGGGGTGCTGGGTGCTCAGTGCTCGGGGTGCTCGGTGCTCAGTACTCAGGGTGCTGGGTGCTCAGTGCTCGGGGTGCTCAGTACTCAGGGTGCTGTGTGTTCAGTGCTCAGGGTGCTGGGTACTCAGTACTCAGGGTGCTCGGTGCTTAGTACTCAGGGTGCTGGGTGCTCAGTACTCCGGGTGCTGGGTGCTCAGTGCTCGGGGTGCTCTGTGCTCAGTGCTCAAGGTGCTGGGTGCTCAGTACTCAGGGTGATCATTGCTCAGGGTGCTGGGTGCTCAGTTCTCAGGGTGCTGGGTGCCCAGTACTCAGGGTGCTCAGTGCTCAGTACTCAGGGTGCTCAGTGCTCAGTACTAAGGGTGCTCAGTGATCAGGCTGCTGGGTGCTCAGTACTCGGGGTGCTCGGTGCTCAGTCCTCAGGGTGCTGGGTGCTCAGTACTCAGGGAGCTGGGTGCTCAGTACTCAGGGTGCTGGGTGCTCAGTACTCGGGTGCTGGGTGCTCAGTGCTCAGGGTGCTGGGTGCTCAGTGCTTGGGGTGCTGGGTGCTCAGTGCTCAGTACTCAGGGTGCTGGGGGCTCAGTGCTCGGGGTGCTGGGTGCTCAGTGCTCAGTACTCAGGGTGCTGGGTGCTCAGTGCTCAGGGTGCTGGGTGCTCAGTGCTCAGGGTGCTGGGTGCTCAGTGCTCAGAGTGCTGGGTGCTCAGTGCTCAGGGTGCTGGGTGCTCAGTACTCAGGGTGCTGGGTGCTCAGTACTCAGGGTGCTCAGTGCTCAGTACTCAGGGTGCTCAGTGCTCAGTATTCAGGGTGCTCAGTGCTCAGGGTGCTGGGTGCTCAGTGCTCGGGGTGCTGGGTGCTCAGTCCTCAGGGTGATTTGTGCTCAGTGCTCAGGGTGCTCGGTGCTCAGTGCTCAGGGTGCTCGGTGCTCAGTGCTCAGGGTGCTGGGTGCTCAGTACTCAGGGTGCTGGGTGCTCAGTTCTCAGGGTGCTGGGTGCCCAGTACTCAGGGTGCTCAGTGCTCAGTACTCAGGGTGCTCAGTGCTCAGTACTAAGGGTGCTCAGTGATCAGGCTGCTGGGTGCTCAGTACTCGGGGTGCTCGGTGCTCAGTACTCAGGGTGCTGGGTGCTCAGTGCTCGGGGTGCTGGGTGCTCAGTACTCAGGGTGCTGGGTGCTCAGTGCTCAGGGTGCTGGGTGCTCAGTGCTCAGGGTGCTCGGTGCTTAGTACTCAGGGAGCTGGGTGCTCAGTACTCAGGGTGCTGGGTGCTCAGTGCTCAGGGTGCTGGGTGCTCAGTGCTCAGGGTGCTGGGTGCTCAGTACTCAGGGTGCTGTGTGCTCAGTTCTCGGGGTGCTGGGTACTCATTACTCAGGGAGCTGGGTGCTCAGTACTCAGGGTGCTGGGTGCTCAGTACTCGGGTGCTGGGTGCTCAGTGCTCAGGGTGCTGGGTGCTCAGTGCTTGGGGTGCTGGGTGCTCAGTGCTCAGTACTCAGGGTGCTGGGGCTCAGTGCTCGGGGTGCTGGGTGCTCAGTGCTCAGTACTCAGGGTGCTGGGTGCTCAGTGCTCAGGGTGCTGGGTGCTCAGTGCTCAGGGTGCTGGGTGCTCAGTGCTCAGGGTGCTGGGTGCTCAGTGCTCAGGGTGCTCGGTGCTCAGTGCTCAGGGTGCTGGGTGCTCAGTACTCAGGGTGCTGGGTGCTCAGTGCTCGGGGAGCTGGGTACTCAGTACTCAGGGTGCTGGGTGCTCAGTGCTCAGGATGCTGGGTGCTCAGTGCTCAGGGTGCTCGGTGCTTAGTACTCCTGGTGCTGGGTGCTCAGTACTCAGGGTTCTGGGTGCTCAGTGCTCAGGGTGCTGGGTGCTCAGTGCTCAGGGTGCTGGGTGCTCAGTACTCAGGGTGCTGGGTGCTCAGTACTCAGGGTGCTGGGTGCTCAGTTCTCAGGGTGCTGGGTGCTCAGTGCTCGGGGTGCTGGGTGCTCAGTGCTCGGGGTGCTCGGTGCTCAGTACTCAGGGTGCTGGGTGCTCAGTGCTCGGGGTGCTCAGTACTCAGGGTGCTGTGTGTTCAGTGCTCAGGGTGCTGGGTACTCAGTACTCAGGGTGCTCGGTGCTTAGTACTCAGGGTGCTGGGTGCTCAGTACTCCGGGTGCTGGGTGCTCAGTGCTCGGGGTGCTCTGTGCTCAGTGCTCAAGGTGCTGGGTGCTCAGTACTCAGGGTGATCATTGCTCAGGGTGCTGGGTGCTCAGTTCTCAGGGTGCTGGGTGCCCAGTACTCAGGGTGCTCAGTGCTCAGTACTCAGGGTGCTCAGTGCTCAGTACTAAGGGTGCTCAGTGATCAGGCTGCTGGGTGCTCAGTACTCGGGGTGCTCGGTGCTCAGTAATCAGGGTGCTGGGTGCTCAGTACTCAGGGAGCTGGGTGCTCAGTACTCAGGGTGCTGGGTGCTCAGTACTCGGGTGCTGGGTGCTCAGTGCTCAGGGTGCTGGGTGCTCAGTGCTTGGGGTGCTGGGTGCTCAGTGCTCAGTACTCAGGGTGCTGGGGGCTCAGTGCTCGGGGTGCTGGGTGCTCAGTGCTCAGTACTCAGGGTGCTGGGTGCTCAGTGCTCAGGGTGCTGGGTGCTCAGTGCTCAGGGTGCTGGGTGCTCAGTGCTCAGAGTGCTGGGTGCTCAGTGCTCAGGGTGCTCAGTGCTCAGTACTAAGGGTGCTCAGTGATCAGGCTGCTGGGTGCTCAGTACTCGGGGTGCTCGGTGCTCAGTCCTCAGGGTGCTGGGTGCTCAGTGCTCAGGGTGCTGGGTGCTCAGTGCTCAGGGTGCTGGTTGCTCAGTGCTCAGGGTGCTGGGTGCTCAGTACTCAGGGTGCTCGGTGCTCGGGGTGCTGGGTGCTCAGTGCTCTGTACTCAGGGTGCTGGGTGCTCAGTGCTCAGGGTGCTGGGTGCTCAGTACTCAGGGTGCTGGGTGCTCGGTGCTCAGTACGCTGGGTGCTCAGTACTCAGGGTGCTGGGTGCTCAGTACTCAGGGTGCTGGGTGCTCAGTACTCAGGGTGCTCGGTGCTCAGTACTCAGGGTGCTGGGTGCTCAGTGCTCAGGGTGCTGGGTGCTCAGTACTCAGGGTGCTGGGTGCTCAGTGCTCAGGGTGCTCAGTGCTCAGTGCTCGGGGTGCTGGGTGCTCAGTACTCAGGGTGCTCAGTGCTCAGTGCTCTGGGTGCTGGGTGCTCAGTGCTCGGGGTGCTGGGTGCTCATTGCTCAGGGTGCTGGGTGCTCAGTACTCAGGGTGCTCAGTGCTCAGGATGCTGGGTGCTCAGTGATCGGGGTGCTGGGTACTCAGTGCTCAGTACACAGGGTGCTGGGTGCTCAGTGCTCAGGGTGCTCGGTGCTCAGTGCTCAGTGCTCTGGGTGCTTGATGCTCAGTACTCAGGGTGCTGGGTGCTCAGTGCTCAGGGTGCTGGGTGCTCAGTGCTCAGGGTGCTGGGTACTCAGTGCTCGGGGTGCTGGGTGCTCAGTACTCAGGGTGCTGGGTGCTCAGTACTCAGGGTGCTGGTTGCTCAGTGCTCAGGGTGCTGGGTGCTCAGTACTCAGGGTGCTGTGTGCTCAGTGCTCGGGGCGCTGGGTGCTCAGTGCTCGGGGTGCTCGGAGCTCAGTACTCAGGGTGCTGGGTGCTCAGTGCTCAGGGTGCTGGGTGCTCAGTGCTCAGGGTGCTGGTTGCTCAGTGCTCAGGGTGCTGGGTGCTCAGTACTCAGGGTGCTGGGTGCTCAGTGCTCGGGGCGCTGGGTGCTCAGTGCTCGGGGTGCTCGGAGCTCAGTACTCAGGGTGCTGGGTGCTCAGTGCTCGGGGTGCTGGGTGCTGAGTACTCAGGGTGCTGGGTGCTCAGTGCTCGGGGTGCTCGGTGCTCAGTTCGTTGGGTGCTCACTACTCAGGGTGCTGGGTGCTCAGTGCTCAGGGTGCTGGGTGCTCAGTGCTCAGGGTGCTGGGTGCTCAGTGCTCAGGGTGCTGGGTGCTCAGTACTCAGGGTGCTGGGTTCGCAGTGCTCGGTGTGCTGGGTGCTCAGTGCTCAGGGTGATGGGTGCTCAGTGCTCAGGGTGCTGGGTGCTCAGTGCTCGGGGCGCTGGGTGCTCAGTGCTCGGGGTGCTCGGAGCTCAGTACTCAGTGTTTTGGGTGCTCAGTGCTGGGGGTGCTCGGTGCTCAGTACTCAGGGTGCTGGGTGCTCAGTGCTCGGGGTGCTCGGTGCTCAGTACGTTGGGTGCTCACTACTCAGGGTGCTGGGTGCTCAGTGCTCAGGGTGCTGGGTGCTGAGTGCTCAGGGTGCTGGGTGCTCAGTGCTCAGGGTGCTGGGTGCTCAGTACTCAGGGTGCTGGGTGCGCAGTGCTCGGGGTGCTGGGTGCTCAGTGCTCAGGGTGCTGGGTGCTCAGTGCTCAGGGTGCTGGGTGCTCAGTACTCGGGGTGCTGGGTGCTCAGTACTCAGGGTGCTGGGTGCTCAGTACCCAGGGTGCTGGGTGATCAGTACTCGGGTGCTGGGTGCTCAGTGCTCAGAGTGTTGGGTGCTCAGTGCTCGGGGTGCTGGGTGCTCAGTGCTCAGTACTCAGGGTGCTGGGTGCTCAGTGCTCTTGGTGCTGGGTGCACAGTGCTCAGTACTCAGGGTGCTGGGTGCTCAGTGCTCAGGGTGCTGGGTGCTCAGTGCTCAGGGTGCTGGGTGCTCAGTGCTCAGGGTGCTGGGTGCTCAGTGCTCAGGGTGCTGAGTACTCAGTGCTCGGGGTGCTGGGTGCTCAGTACTCAGGGTGCTGGGTGCTCAGTACTCAGGGTGCTCAGTGCTCAGTACTCAGGGTGCTCAGTGCTCAGTACTCAGGGTGCTCAGTGCTCAGGGTGCTGGGTGCTCAGTGCTCGGGGTGCTGGGTGCTCAGTCCTCAGGGTGATGGGTGCTCAGTGCTCAGGGTGCTGGGTGCTCAGTGCTCAGGGTGCTGGGTGCTCAGTACTCAGGGTGCTGGGTGCTCAGTGCTCGGGGTGCTGGGTGCTCAGTACTCAGGGTGCTGGGTGCTCAGTGCTCAGGGTGCTGGGTGCTCAGTGCTCAGGGTGCTCGGTGCTTAGTACTCAGGGAGCTGGGTGCTCAGTACTCAGGGTGCTGGGTGCTCAGTGCTCAGGGTGCTGGGTGCTCAGTGCTCAGGGTGCTGGGTGCTCAGTACTCAGGGTGCTGTGTGCTCAGTTCTCGGGGTGCTGGGTACTCATTACTCAGGGAGCTGGGTGCTCAGTACTCAGGGTGCTGGGTGCTCAGTACTCGGGTGCTGGGTGCTCAGTGCTCAGGGTGCTGGGTGCTCAGTGCTTGGGGTGCTGGTTGCTCAGTGCTCAGTACTCAGGGTGCTGGGGCTCAGTGCTCGGGGTGCTGGGTGCTCAGTGCTTAGTACTCAGGGTGCTGGGTGCTCAGTGCTCAGGGTGCTGGTTGCTCAGTGCTCAGGGTGCTGGGTGCTCAGTGCTCAGGGTGCTGGGTGCTCAGTGCTCAGGGTGCTCGGTGCTCAATGCTCAGGGTGCTGGGTGCTCAGTACTCAGGTTGCTGGGTGCTCAGTGCTCGGGGAGCTGGGTGCTCAGTACTCAGGGTGCTGGGTGCTCAGTGCTCAGGGTGCTGGGTGCTCAGTGCTCAGGGTGCTCGGTGCTTAGTACTCGGGGTGCTGGGTGCTCAGTACTCAGGGTTCTGGGTGCTCAGTGCTCAGGGTGCTGGGTGCTCAGTGCTCAGGGTGCTGGGTGCTCAGTACTCAGGGTGCTGGGTGCTCAGTACTCAGGGTGCTGGGTGCTCAGTTCTCAGGGTGCTGGGTGCTCAGTGCTCGGGGTGCTGGGTGCTCAGTGCTCGGGGTGCTCGGTGCTCAGTACTCAGGGTGCTGGGTGCTCAGTGCTCGGGGTGCTCAGTACTCAGGGTGCTGTGTATTCAGTGCTCAGGGTGCTGGGTACTCAGTACTCAGGGTGCTCGGTGCTTAGTACTCAGGGTGCTGGGTGCTCAGTACTCCGGGTGCTGGGTGCTCAGTGCTCGGGGTGCTCTGTGCTCAGTGCTCAAGGTGCTGGGTGCTCAGTACTCAGGGTGATCATTGCTCAGGGTGCTGGGTGCTCAGTTCTCAGGGTGCTGGGTGCTCAGTACTCAGGGTGCTCAGTGCTCAGTACTCAGGGTGCTCAGTGCTCAGTACTAAGGGTGCTCAGTGATCAGGCTGCTGGGTGCTCAGTACTCGGGGTGCTCGGTGCTCAGTCCTCAGGGTGCTGGGTGCTCGGTGCTCAGTACGCTGGGTGCTCAGTGCTCTGTACTCAGGGTGCTGGGTGCTCAGTGCTCAGGGTGCTGGGTGCTCAGTACTCAGGGTGCTGGGTGCTCGGTGCTCAGTACGCTGGGTGCTCAGTACTCAGGGTGCTGGGTGCTCAGTACTCAGGGTGCTGGGTGCTCAGTACCCAGGGTGCTCGGTGCTCAGTACTCAGGGTGCTGGGTGCTCAGTGCTCAGGGTGCTGGGTGCTCAGTACTCAGGGTGCTCGGTGCTCGGGGTGCTGGGTGCTCAGTGCTCTGTACTCAGGGTGCTGGGTGCTCAGTGCTCAGGGTGCTGGGTTCTCAGTACTCAGGGTGCTGGGTGCTCGGTGCTCAGTACGCTGGGTGCTCAGTACTCAGGGTGCTGGGTGCTCAGTACTCAGGGTGCTGGGTGCTCAGTACTCAGGGTGCTCGGTGCTCAGTACTCAGGGTGCTGGGTGCTCAGTGCTCAGGGTGCTGGGTGCTCAGTACTCAGGGTGCTGGGTGCTCAGTGCTCAGGGTGCTCAGTGCTCAGTGCTCGGGGTGCTGGGTGCTCAGTACTCAGGGTGCTCAGTGCTCAGTGCTCTGGGTGGTGGGTGCTCAGTGCTCGGGGTGCTGGGTGCTCATTGCTCAGGGTGCTGGGTGCTCAGTACTCAGGGTGCTCAGTGCTCAGGATGCTGGGTGCTCAGTGCTCGGGGTGCTGGGTACTCAGTGCTCAGTACACAGGGTGCTGGGTGCTCAGTGCTCAGGGTGCTCGGTGCTCAGTGCTCAGTACTCAGGGTGCTGGGTGCTCAGTGCTCGGGGTGCTTGATGCTCAGTACTCAGGGTGCTGGGTGCTCAGTGCTCAGGGTGCTGGGTGCTCAGTGCTCAGGGTGCTGGGTACTCAGTGCTCGGGGTGCTGGGTGCTCAGTACTCAGGGTGCTGGGTGCTCAGTACTCAGGGTGCTGGTTGCTCAGTTCTCAGGGTGCTGGGTGCTCAGTACTCAGGGTGCTGGGTGCTCAGTGCTCGGGGCGCTGGGTGCTCAGTGCTCGGGGTGCTCGGAGCTCAGTACTCAGGGTGCTGGGTGCTCAGTGCTCAGGGTGCTGGGTGCTCAGTGCTCAGGGTGCTGGTTGCTCAGTGCTCAGGGTGCTGGGTGCTCAGTACTCAGGGTGCTGGGTGCTCAGTGCTCGGGGCGCTGGGTGCTCAGTGCTCGGGGTGCTCAGAGCTCAGTACTCAGGGTGCTGGGTGCTCAGTGCTCGGGGTGCTGGGTGCTGAGTACTCAGGGTGCTGGGTGCTCAGTGCTCGGGGTGCTCGGTGCTCAGTACGTTGGGTGCTCACTACTCAGGGTGCTGGGTGCTCAGTGCTCAGGGTGCTGGGTGCTCAGTGCTCAGGGTGCTGGGTGCTCAGTGCTCAGGGTGCTGGGTGCTCAGTACTCAGGGTGCTGGGTTCGCAGTGCTCGGTGTGCTGGGTGCTCAGTGCTCAGGGTGATGGGTGCTCAGTGCTCAGGGTGCTGGGTGCTCAGTGCTCGGGGCGCTGGGTGCTCAGTGCTCGGGGTGCTCGGAGCTCAGTACTCAGTGTTTTGGGTGCTCAGTGCTGGGGGTGCTCGGTGCTCAGTACTCAGGGTGCTGGGTGCTCAGTGCTCGGGGTGCTCGGTGCTCAGTACGTTGGGTGCTCACTACTCAGGGTGCTGGGTGCTCAGTGCTCAGGGTGCTGGGTGATCAGTACTCGGGTGCAGGGTGCTCAGTGCTCAGAGTGCTGGGTGCTCAGTACTCAGGGTGCTGGGTGATCAGTACTCGGGTGCTGGGTGCTCAGTGCTCAGAGTGTTGGGTGCTCAGTGCTCGGGGTGCTGGGTGCTCAGTGCTCAGTACTCAGGGTGCTGGGTGCTCAGTGCTCAGGGTGCTGGGTGCTCAGTGCTCAGGGTGCTGGGTGCTCAGTGCTCAGGGTGCTGGGTGCTCAGTGCTCAGGGTGCTGAGTACTCAGTGCTCGGGGTGCTGGGTGCTCAGTACTCAGGGTGCTGGGTGCTCAGTACTCAGGGTGCTCAGTGCTCAGTACTCAGGGTGCTCAGTGCTCAGTACTCAGGGTGCTCAGTGCTCAGGGTGCTGGGTGCTCAGTGCTCGGGGTGCTGGGTGCTCAGTCCTCAGGGTGATGGGTGCTCAGTGCTCAGGGTGCTCGGTGCTCAGTGCTCAGGGTGCTGGGTGCTCAGTACTCAGGGTGCTGGGTGCTCAGTGCTCGGGGTGCTGGGTGCTCAGTACTCAGGGTGCTGGGTGCTCAGTGCTCAGGGTGCTGGGTGCTCAGTGCTCAGGGTGCTCGGTGCTTAGTACTCAGGGAGCTGGGTGCTCAGTACTCAGGGTGCTGGGTGCTCAGTGCTCAGGGTGCTGGGTGCTCAGTGCTCAGGGTGCTGGGTGCTCAGTACTCAGGGTGCTGTGTGCTCAGTTCTCGGGGTGCTGGGTACTCATTACTCAGGGAGCTGGGTGCTCAGTACTCAGGGTGCTGGGTGCTCAGTACTCGGGTGCTGGGTGCTCAGTGCTCAGGGTGCTGGGTGCTCAGTGCTTGGGGTGCTGGGTGCTCAGTGCTCCGTACTCAGGGTGCTGGGGCTCAGTGCTCGGGGTGCTGGGTGCTCAGTGCTTAGTACTCAGGGTGCTGGGTGCTCAGTGCTCAGGGTGCTGGTTGCTCAGTGCTCAGGGTGCTGGGTGCTCAGTGCTCAGGGTGCTGGGTGCTCAGTGCTCAGGGTGCTCGGTGCTCAGTGCTCAGGGTGCTGGGTGCTCAGTACTCAGGGTGCTGGGTGCTCAGTGCTCGGGGAGCTGGGTGCTCAGTACTCAGGGTGCTGGGTGCTCAGTGCTCAGGGTGCTGGGTGCTCAGTGCTCAGGGTGCTCGGTGCTTAGTACTCGGGGTGCTGGGTGCTCAGTACTCAGGGTTCTGGGTGCTCAGTGCTCAGGGTGCTGGGTGCTCAGTGCTCAGGGTGCTGGGTGCTCAGTACTCAGGGTGCTGGGTGCTCAGTACTCAGGGTGCTGGGTGCTCAGTTCTCAGGGTGCTGGGTGCTCAGTGCTCGGGGTGCTGGGTGCTCAGTGCTCGGGGTGCTCGGTGCTCAGTGCTCGGGGTGCTGGGTGCTCAGTGCTCAGGGTGCTGGGTGCTCAGTACTCGGGGTGCTGGGTGCTCAGTACTCAGGGTGCTGGGTGCTCAGTACCCAGGGTGCTGGGTGATCAGTACTCGGGTGCTGGGTGCTCAGTGCTCAGAGTGTTGGGTGCTCAGTGCTCGGGGTGCTGGGTGCTCAGTGCTCAGTACTCAGGGTGCTGGGTGCTCAGTGCTCTTGGTGCTGGGTGCACAGTGCTCAGTACTCAGGGTGCTGGGTGCTCAGTGCTCAGGGTGCTGGGTGCTCAGTGCTCAGGGTGCTGGGTGCTCAGTGCTCAGGGTGCTGGGTGCTCAGTGCTCAGGGTGCTGAGTACTCAGTGCTCGGGGTGCTGGGTGCTCAGTACTCAGGGTGCTGGGTGCTCAGTACTCAGGGTGCTCAGTGCTCAGTACTCAGGGTGCTCAGTGCTCAGTACTCAGGGTGCTCAGTGCTCAGGGTGCTGGGTGCTCAGTGCTCGGGGTGCTGGGTGCTCAGTCCTCAGGGTGATGGGTGCTCAGTGCTCAGGGTGCTCGGTGCTCAGTGCTCAGGGTGCTGGGTGCTCAGTACTCAGGGTGCTGGGTGCTCAGTGCTCGGGGTGCTGGGTGCTCAGTACTCAGGGTGCTGGGTGCTCAGTGCTCAGGGTGCTGGGTGCTCAGTGCTCAGGGTGCTCGGTGCTTAGTACTCAGGGAGCTGGGTGCTCAGTACTCAGGGTGCTGGGTGCTCAGTGCTCAGGGTGCTGGGTGCTCAGTGCTCAGGGTGCTGGGTGCTCAGTACTCAGGGTGCTGTGTGCTCAGTTCTCGGGGTGCTGGGTACTCATTACTCAGGGAGCTGGGTGCTCAGTACTCAGGGTGCTGGGTGCTCAGTACTCGGGTGCTGGGTGCTCAGTGCTCAGGGTGCTGGGTGCTCAGTGCTTGGGGTGCTGGTTGCTCAGTGCTCAGTACTCAGGGTGCTGGGGCTCAGTGCTCGGGGTGCTGGGTGCTCAGTGCTTAGTACTCAGGGTGCTGGGTGCTCAGTGCTCAGGGTGCTGGTTGCTCAGTGCTCAGGGTGCTGGGTGCTCAGTGCTCAGGGTGCTGGGTGCTCAGTGCTCAGGGTGCTCGGTGCTCAGTGCTCAGGGTGCTGGGTGCTCAGTACTCAGGTTGCTGGGTGCTCAGTGCTCGGGGAGCTGGGTGCTCAGTACTCAGGGTGCTGGGTGCTCAGTGCTCAGGGTGCTGGGTGCTCAGTGCTCAGGGTGCTCGGTGCTTAGTACTCGGGGTGCTGGGTGCTCAGTACTCAGGGTTCTGGGTGCTCAGTGCTCAGGGTGCTGGGTGCTCAGTGCTCAGGGTGCTGGGTGCTCAGTACTCAGGGTGCTGGGTGCTCAGTACTCAGGGTGCTGGGTGCTCAGTTCTCAGGGTGCTGGGTGCTCAGTGCTCGGGGTGCTGGGTGCTCAGTGCTCGGGGTGCTCGGTGCTCAGTACTCAGGGTGCTGGGTGCTCAGTGCTCGGGGTGCTCAGTACTCAGGGTGCTGTGTGTTCAGTGCTCAGGGTGCTGGGTACTCAGTACTCAGGGTGCTCGGTGCTTAGTACTCAGGGTGCTGGGTGCTCAGTACTCCGGGTGCTGGGTGCTCAGTGCTCGGGGTGCTCTGTGCTCAGTGCTCAAGGTGCTGGGTGCTCAGTACTCAGGGTGTTCATTGCTCAGGGTGCTGGGTGCTCAGTTCTCAGGGTGCTGGGTGCTCAGTACTCAGGGTGCTCAGTGCTCAGTACTCAGGGTGCTCAGTGCTCAGTACTAAGGGTGCTCAGTGATCAGGCTGCTGGGTGCTCAGTACTCGGGGTGCTCGGTGCTCAGTCCTCAGGGTGCTGGGTGCTCGGTGCTCAGTACGCTGGGTGCTCAGTGCTCTGTACTCAGGGTGCTGGGTGCTCAGTGCTCAGGGTGCTGGGTGCTCAGTACTCAGGGTGCTGGGTGCTCGGTGCTCAGTACGCTGGGTGCTCAGTACTCAGGGTGCTGGGTGCTCAGTACTCAGGGTGCTGGGTGCTCAGTACTCAGGGTGCTCGGTGCTCAGTACTCAGGGTGCTGGGTGCTCAGTGCTCAGGGTGCTGGGTGCTCAGTACTCAGGGTGCTGGGTGCTCGGTGCTCAGTACGCTGGGTGCTCAGTACTCAGGGTGCTGGGTGCTCAGTACTCAGGGTGCTGGGTGCTCAGTACTCAGGGTGCTCGGTGCTCAGTACTCAGGGTGCTGGGTGCTCAGTGCTCAGGGTGCTGGGTGCTCAGTACTCAGGGTGCTGGGTGCTCAGTGCTCAGGGTGCTCAGTGCTCAGTGCTCGGGGTGCTGGGTGCTCAGTACTCAGGGTGCTCAGTGCTCAGTGCTCTGGGTGGTGGGTGCTCAGTGCTCGGGGTGCTGGGTGCTCATTGCTCAGGGTGCTGGGTGCTCAGTACTCAGGGTGCTCAGTGCTCAGGATGCTGGGTGCTCAGTGCTCGGGGTGCTGGGTACTCAGTGCTCAGTACACAGGGTGCTGGGTGCTCAGTGCTCAGGGTGCTCGGTGCTCAGTGCTCAGTACTCAGTGTGCTGGGTGCTCAGTGCTCGGGGTGCTTGATGCTCAGTACTCAGGGTGCTGGGTGCTCAGTGCTCAGGGTGCTGGGTGCTCAGTGCTCAGGGTGCTGGGTACTCAGTGCTCGGGGTGCTGGGTGCTCAGTACTCAGGGTGCTGGGTGCTCAGTACTCAGGGTGCTGGTTGCTCAGTTCTCAGGGTGCTGGGTGCTCAGTACTCAGGGTGCTGGGTGCTCAGTGCTCGGGGCGCTGGGTGCTCAGTGCTCAGGGTGCTCGGAGCTCAGTACTCAGGGTGCTGGGTGCTCAGTGCTCAGGGTGCTGGGTGCTCAGTGCTCAGGGTGCTGGTTGCTCAGTGCTCAGGGTGCTGGGTGCTCAGTACTCAGGGTGCTGGGTGCTCAGTGCTCGGGGCGCTGGGTGCTCAGTGCTCGGGGTGCTCAGAGCTCAGTACTCAGGGTGCTGGGTGCTCAGTGCTCGGGGTGCTGGGTGCTGAGTACTCAGGGTGCTGGGTGCTCAGTGCTCGGGGTGCTCGGTGCTCAGTACGTTGGGTGCTCACTACTCAGGGTGCTGGGTGCTCAGTGCTCAGGGTGCTGGGTGCTCAGTGCTCAGGGTGCTGGGTGCTCAGTGCTCAGGGTGCTGGGTGCTCAGTACTCAGGGTGCTGGGTTCGCAGTGCTCGGTGTGCTGGGTGCTCAGTGCTCAGGGTGATGGGTGCTCAGTGCTCAGGGTGCTGGGTGCTCAGTGCTCGGGGCGCTGGGTGCTCAGTGCTCGGGGTGCTCGGAGCTCAGTACTCAGTGTTTTGGGTGCTCAGTGCTGGGGGTGCTCGGTGCTCAGTACTCAGGGTGCTGGGTGCTCAGTGCTCGGGGTGCTCGGTGCTCAGTACGTTGGGTGCTCACTACTCAGGGTGCTGGGTGCTCAGTGCTCAGGGTGCTGGGTGATCAGTACTCGGGTGCAGGGTGCTCAGTGCTCAGAGTGCTGGGTGCTCAGTACTCAGGGTGCTGGGTGATCAGTACTCGGGTGCTGGGTGCTCAGTGCTCAGAGTGTTGGGTGCTCAGTGCTCGGGGTGCTGGGTGCTCAGTGCTCAGTACTCAGGGTGCTGGGTGCTCAGTGCTCAGGGTGCTGGGTGCTCAGTGCTCAGGGTGCTGGGTGCTCAGTGCTCAGGGTGCTGGGTGCTCAGTGCTCAGGGTGCTGAGTACTCAGTGCTCGGGGTGCTGGGTGCTCAGTACTCAGGGTGCTGGGTGCTCAGTACTCAGGGTGCTCAGTGCTCAGTACTCAGGGTGCTCAGTGCTCAGTACTCAGGGTGCTCAGTGCTCAGGGTGCTGGGTGCTCAGTGCTCGGGGTGCTGGGTGCTCAGTCCTCAGGGTGATGGGTGCTCAGTGCTCAGGGTGCTCGGTGCTCAGTGCTCAGGGTGCTGGGTGCTCAGTACTCAGGGTGCTGGGTGCTCAGTGCTCGGGGTGCTGGGTGCTCAGTACTCAGGGTGCTGGGTGCTCAGTGCTCAGGGTGCTGGGTGCTCAGTGCTCAGGGTGCTCGGTGCTTAGTACTCAGGGAGCTGGGTGCTCAGTACTCAGGGTGCTGGGTGCTCAGTGCTCAGGGTGCTGGGTGCTCAGTGCTCAGGGTGCTGGGTGCTCAGTACTCAGGGTGCTGTGTGCTCAGTTCTCGGGGTGCTGGGTACTCATTACTCAGGGAGCTGGGTGCTCAGTACTCAGGGTGCTGGGTGCTCAGTACTCGGGTGCTGGGTGCTCAGTGCTCAGGGTGCTGGGTGCTCAGTGCTTGGGGTGCTGGGTGCTCAGTGCTCAGTACTCAGGGTGCTGGGGCTCAGTGCTCGGGGTGCTGGGTGCTCAGTGCTTAGTACTCAGGGTGCTGGGTGCTCAGTGCTCAGGGTGCTGGTTGCTAAGTGCTCAGGGTGCTGGGTGCTCAGTGCTCAGGGTGCTGGGTGCTCAGTGCTCAGGGTGCTCGGTGCTCAGTGCTCAGGGTGCTGGGTGCTCAGTACTCAGGGTGCTGGGTGCTCAGTGCTCGGGGAGCTGGGTGCTCAGTACTCAGGGTGCTGGGTGCTCAGTGCTCAGGGTGCTGGGTGCTCAGTGCTCAGGGTGCTCGGTGCTTAGTACTCGGGGTGCTGGGTGCTCAGTACTCAGGGTTCTGGGTGCTCAGTGCTCAGGGTGCTGGGTGCTCAGTGCTCAGGGTGCTGGGTGCTCAGTACTCAGGGTGCTGGGTGCTCAGTACTCAGGGTGCTGGGTGCTCAGTTCTCAGGGTGCTGGGTCCTCAGTGCTCGGGGTGCTGGGTGCTCAGTGCTCGGGGTGCTCGGTGCTCAGTACTCAGGGTGCTGGGTGCTCAGTGCTCGGGGTGCTCAGTACTCAGGGTGCTGTGTGTTCAGTGCTCAGGGTGCTGGGTACTCAGTACTCAGTGTGCTCGGTGCTTAGTACTCAGGGTGCTGGGTGCTCAGTACTCCGGGTGCTGGGTGCTCAGTGCTCGGGGTGCTCTGTGCTCAGTGCTCAAGGTGCTGGGTGCTCAGTACTCAGGGTGATCATTGCTCAGGGTGCTGGGTGCTCAGTTCTCAGGGTGCTGGGTGCTCAGTACTCAGGGTGCTCAGTGCTCAGTACTCAGGGTGCTCAGTGCTCAGTACTAAGGGTGCTCAGTGATCAGGCTGCTGGGTGCTCAGTACTCGGGGTGCTCGGTGCACAGTCCTCAGGGTGCTGGGTGCTCGGTGCTCAGTACGCTGGGTGCTCAGTGCTCTGTACTCAGGGTGCTGGGTGCTCAGTGCTCAGGGTGCTGGGTGCTCAGTGCTCAGGGTGCTGGGTGCTCAGTGCTCAGGGTGCTGGGTGCTCAGTACTCAGGGTGCTGGGTGCGCAGTGCTCGGGGTGCTGGGTGCTCAGTGCTCAGTACTCAGGGTGCTGGGTGCTCAGTGCTCTGGGTGCTGGGTGCACAGTGCTCAGTACTCAGGGTGCTGGGTGCTCAGTTCTCAGGGTGCTTTGTGCTCAGTGCTCAGGGTGCTGGGTGCTCAGTGCTCAGGGTGCAGGGTGCTCAGTGCTCAGGGTGCTGGGTACTCAGTGCTCGGGGTGCTGGGTGCTCAGTACTCAGGGTGCTGGGTGCTCAGTACTCAGGGTGCTCAGTGCTCAGTTCTCAGGGTGCTGGGTGCTCAGTGCTCGGGGTGCTGGGTGCTCAGTGCTCGGTGTGCTCGGTGCTCAGTACTCAGCGTGCTGGGTGCTCAGTGCTCGGGGTGCTCAGTACTCAGGTTGCTGTGTGTTCAGTGCTCAGGGTGCTGGGTACTCAGTACACAGGGTGCTCGGTGCTTAGTACTCAGGGTGATGGGTGCTCAGTACTCCGGGTGCTGGGTGCTCAGTGCTCGGGGTGCTCTGTGCTCAGTGCTCAAGGTGCTGGGTGCTCAGTACTCAGGGTGATCATTGCTCAGGGTGCTGGGTGCTCAGTTCTCAGGGTGCTTCGTGCCCAGTACTCAGGGTGCTCAGTGCTCAGTACTCAGGGTGCTCAGTGCTCAGTACTAAGGGTGCTCAGTGATCAGGCTGCTGGGTGCTCAGTACTCGGGGTGCTCGGTGCTCAGTCCTCAGGGTGCTGGGTGCTCAGTACTCAGGGAGCTGGGTGCTCAGTACTCCGGGTGCTGGGTGCTCAGTACTCAGGGTGCTGGGTGCTCAGTGCTTGGGGTGCTGGGTGCTCAGTACTCAGGGTGCTCAGTGCTCAGGGTGCTGGGTGCTCAGTGCTTGGGCTGCTGGGTGCTCAGTGCTCAGTACTCAGGGTGCTGGGGGCTCAGTGCTCGGGGTGCTGGGTGCTCAGTGCTCAGTACTCAGGGTGCTGTGTGCTCAGTGCTCAGGGTGCTGGGTGCTCAGTGCTCAGGGTGCTGGGTGCTCAGTGCTCAGGGTGCTGGGTGCTCAGTGCTCAGGGTGCTCGGTGCTCAGTGCTCAGGGTGCTGGGTGCTCAGTACGCTGGGTGCTCAGTACTCAGGGTACTGGGTGCTCAGTACTCTGGGTGCTGGGTGCTCAGTACTCAGGGTGCTGGGTGCTCAGTGCTCAGGGTGCTGGGTGCTCAGTACTCAGGGTGCTGGGTGCTCAGTACTCAGGGTGCTGGGTGCTCAGTTCTCAGGGTGCTGGGTGCTCAGTTCTCAGGGTGCTCTGTGCACAGTGCTCAAGGTGCTGGGTGCTCAGTACTCAGGGTGATCATTGCTCAGGGTGCTGGGTGCTCAGTTCTCAGGGTGCTGGGTGCTCAGTGCTCGGGGTGCTGGGTGTTCAGTGCTCAGTACTCAGGGTGCTGGGTGCTCAGTGCTCTTGGTGCTGGGTGCACAGTGCTCAGTACTCAGGGTGCTGGGTGCTCAGTGCTCAGGGTGTTGGGTGCTCAGTGCTCAGGGTGCTGGGTGCTCAGTGCTCAGGGTGCTGGGTGCTCAGTGCTCAGGGTGCTGGGTACTCAGTGCTCGGGGTGCTGGGTGCTCAGTACTCGGGGTGCTGGGTGCTCAGTACTCAGGGTGCTCAGTGCTCAGTACTCAGGGTGCTCAGTGCTCAGTACTCACTGTGCTCAGTGCTCAGGGTGCTGGGTGCTCAGTGCTCGGGGTGCTGGGTGCTCAGTCCTCAGGGTGCTGGGTGCTGAGTGCTCAGGGTGCTCGGTGCTCAGTGCTCAGGGTGCTGGGTGCTCAGTACTCAGGGTGCTGGGTGCGCAGTGCTCATGGTGCTGGGTGCTCAGTGCTCAGGGTGCTGGGTGCTCAGTGCTCAGGGTGCTGGTTGCTCAGTGCTAAGGGTGCTGGGTGCTCAGTACTCAGGGTGCTGGGTGCTCAGTGCTCGGGGCGCTGGGTGCTCAGTGCTCGGGGTGCTCGGAGCTCAGTACTCAGGGTGCTCAGTGCTCAGTGCTCGGGGTGCTGGGTGCTGAGTACTCAGGGTGCTGGGTGCTCAGTGCTCGGGGTGCTCGGTGCTCAGTACGTTGGGTGCTCACTACTCAGGGTGCTGGGTGCTCAGTGCTCAGGGTGCTGGGTGCTCAGTGCTCAGGGTGCTGGGTGCTCAGTGCTCAGGGTGCTGGGTGCTCAGTACTCAGGGTGCTGGGTGCTCAGTGCTCAGGGTGCTGGGTGCTCAGTGCTCGGGGCGCTGGGTGCTCAGTGCTCGGGGTGCTCGGAGCTCAGTACTCAGTGTGCTGGGTGCTCAGTGCTGGGGGTGCTCGGTGCTCAGTACTCAGGGTGCTGGGTGCTCAGTGCTCGGGGTGCTCGGTGCTCAGTACGTTGGGTGCTCACTACTCAGGGTGCTGGGTGCTCAGTGCTCAGGGTGCTGGGTGCTGAGTGCTCAGGGTGCTGGGTGCTCAGTGCTCAGGGTGCTGGGTGCTCAGTACTCAGGGTGCTGGGTGCGCAGTGCTCGTTGTGCTGGGTGCTCAGTGCTCAGGGTGCTGGGTGCTCAGTGCTCAGGGTGCTGGGTGCTCAGTACTCGGGATGCTGGGTGCTCAGTACTCAGGGTGCTGGGTGCTCAGTACTCAGGGTGCTGGGTGATCAGTACTCGGGTGCTGGGTGCTCAGTGCTCAGAGTGCTGGGTGCTCAGTGCTCGGTGTGCTGGGTGCTCAGTGCTCAGTACTCAGGGTGCTGGGTGCTCAGTGCTCTTGGTGCTGGGTGCACAGTGCTCAGTACTCAGGGTGCTGGGTGCTCAGTGCTCAGGGTGCTGGGTGCTCAGTGCTAAGGGTGCTGGGTGCTCAGTGCTCAGGGTGCTGGGTGCTCAGTGCTCAGGGTGCTGGGTACTCAGTGCTCGGGGTGCTGGGTGCTCAGTACTCAGGGTGCTGGGTGCTCAGTACTCAGGGTGCTGGTTGCTCAGTGCTCAGGGTGCTGGGTGCTCAGTACTCAGGGTGCTGGGTGCTCAGTGCTCGGGGCGCTGGGTGCTCAGTGCTCGGGGTGCTCGGAGCTCAGTACTCAGGGTGCTGGGTGCTCAGTGCTCAGGGTGCTGGGTGCTCAGTGCTCAGGGTGCTGGTTGCTCAGTGCTCAGGGTGCTGGGTGCTCAGTACTCAGGGTGCTGGGTGCTCAGTGCTCGGGGCGCTGGGTGCTCAGTGCTCGGGGTGCTCGGAGCTCAGTACTCAGGGTGCTGGGTGCTCAGTGCTCGGGGTGCTGGGTGCTGAGTACTCAGGGTGCTGGGTGCTCAGTGCTCGGGGTGCTCGGTGCTCAGTACGTTGGGTGCTCACTACTCAGGGTGCTGGGTGCTCAGTGCTCAGGGTGCTGGGTGCTCAGTGCTCAGGGTGCTGGGTGCTCAGTGCTCAGGGTGCTGGGTGCTCTGTACTCAGGGTGCTGGGTTCGCAGTGCTCGGTGTGCTGGGTGCTCAGTGCTCAGGGTGATGGGTGCTCAGTGCTCAGTGTGCTGGGTGCTCAGTGCTCGGGGCGCTGGGTGCTCAGTGCTCGGGGTGCTCGGAGCTCAGTACTCAGTGTTCTGGGTGCTCAGTGCTGGGGGTGCTCGGTGCTCAGTACTCAGGGTGCTGGGTGCTCAGTGCTCGGGGTGCTCGGTGCTCAGTACGTTGGGTGCTCACTACTCAGGGTGCTGGGTGCTCAGTGCTCAGGGTGCTGGGTGCTGAGTGCTCAGGGTGCTGGGTGCTCAGTGCTCAGGGTGCTGGGTGCTCAGTACTCAGGGTGCTGGGTGCGCAGTGCTCGGGGTGCTGGGTGCTCAGTGCTCAGGGTGCTGGGTGCTCAGTGCTCAGGGTGCTGGGTGCTCAGTACTCGGGGTGCTGGGTGCTCAGTACTCAGGGTGCTGGGTGCTCAGTACTCAGGGTGCTGGGTGATCAGTACTCGGGTGCTGGGTGCTCAGTGCTCAGAGTGCTGGGTGCTCAGTGCTCGGGGTGCTGGGTGCTCAGTGCTCAGTACTCAGGGTGCTGGGTGCTCAGAGCTCTTGGTGCTGGGTGCACAGTGCTCAGTACTCAGGGTGCTGGGTGCTCAGTGCTCAGGGTGCTGGGTGCTCAGTGCTCAGGGTGCTGGGTGCTCAGTGCTCAGGGTGCTGGGTGCTCAGTGCTCAGGGTGCTGGGTACTCAGTGCTCGGGGTGCTGGGTGCTCAGTACTCAGGGTGCTGGGTGCTCAGTACTCAGGGTGCTCAGTTCTCAGTACTCAGGGTGCTCAGTGCTCAGTACTCAGGGTGCTCAGTGCTCAGGGTGCTGGGTGCTCAGTGCTCGGTGTGCTGGGTGCTCAGTCCTCAGGGTGCTGGGTGCTCAGTGCTCAGGGTGCTCGGTGCTCAGTGCTCAGGGTGCTGGGTGCTCAGTACTCAGGGTGCTGGGTGCTTAGTGCTCGGGGTGCTGGGTGCTCAGTACTCAGGGTGCTGGGTGCTCAGTGCTCAGGGTGCTGGGTGCTCAGTGCTCAGGGTGCACGGTGCTTAGTACTCAGGGTGCTGGGTGCTCAGTACTCAGGGTGCTGGGAGCTCAGTGCTCAGGGTGCTGGGTGCTCAGTGCTCAGGGTGCTGGGTGCTCAGTACTCAGGGTGTTGGGTGCTCAGTTCTCGGGGTGCTGGGTGCTCATTACTCACGGAGCTGGGTGCTCAGTACTCAGGATGCTGGGTGCTCAGTACTCGGGTGCTGGGTGCTCAGTGCTCAGGGTGCTGGGTGCTCAGTGCTTGGGGTGCTGGGTGCTCAGTGCTCAGTACTCAGGGTGCTGGGGCTCAGTGCTCGGGGTGCTGGGTGCTCAGTGCTCAGTACTCAGGGTGCTGGGTGCTCAGTGCTCAGGGTGCTGGGTGCTCAGTGCTCAGGGTGCTGGGTGCTCAGTGCTCAGGGTGCTGGGTGCTCATTGCTCAGGGTGCTCGTTGCTCAGTGCTCAGGGTGCTGGGTGCTCAGTACTCAGGGTGCTGGGTGCTCAGTGCTCGGGGTGCTGGGTGCTCAGTACTCAGGGTGCTGGGTGCTCAGTGCTCAGGGTGCTGGGTGCTCAGTGCTCAGGGTGCTCGGTGCTTAGTACTCGGGGTGCTGGGTGCTCAGTACTCAGGGTTCTGGGTGCTCAGTGCTCAGGGTGCTGGGTGCTCAGTGCTCAGGGTGCTGGGTGCTCAGTACTCAGGGTGCTGGGTGCTCAGTACTCAGGGTGCTGGGTGCTCAGTTCTCAGGGTGCTGGGTGCTCAGTGCTCGGGGTGCTGGGTGCTCAGTGCTCGGGGTGCTCGGTGCTCAGTACTCAGGGTGCTGGGTGCTCAGTGCTCGGGGTGCTCAGTACTCAGGGTGCTGTTTGTTCAGTGCTCAGGGTGCTGGGTGCTCAGTTCTCAGGGTGCTGGGTGCTCAGTGCTCGGGGTGCTGGGTGCTCAGTGCTCGGGGTGCTCGGTGCTCAGTACTCAGGGTGCTGGGTGCTTAGTGCTCGGGGTGCTGGGTGCTCAGTACTCAGGGTGCTCAGTGCTCAGTACTCATGGTGCTCAGTGCTCAGTACTAAGGGTGCTCAGTGATCAGGCTGCTGGGTGCTCAGTACTCGCGGTGCTCGGTGCTCAGTCCTCAGGGTGCTGGGTGCTCAGTGCTCAGGGTGCTGGGTGCTCAGTGCTCAGGGTGCTGGTTGCTCAGTGCTCAGGGTGCTGGGTGCTCAGTACTCAGGGTGCTCGGTGCTCGGGGTGCTGGGTGCTCAGTGCTCAGTAATCAGGGTGCTGGGTGCTCAGTGCTCAGGGTGCTGGGTGCTCAGTACTCAGGGTGCTGGGTGCTCGGTGCTCAGTACGCTGGGTGCTCAGTACTCAGGGTGCTGGGTGCTCAGTACTCAGGGTGCTGGGTGCTCAGTACTCAGGGTGCTCGGTGCTCAGTACTCAGGGTGCTGGGTGCTCATTGCTCAGGGTGCTGGGTACTCAGTACTCAGGGTGCTGGGTGCTCAGTGCTCGGCGTGCTCGGTGCTCAGTACGCTGGGTGCTCAGTACTCAGGGTACTGGGTGCTCAGTACTCAGGGTGCTGGGTGCTCAGTACTCAGGGTGCTGGGTGCTTAGTGCTCAGTGCTCGGGGTGCTGGGTGCTCAGTACTCAGGGTGCTCAGTGCTCAGTGCTCTGGGTGCTGGGTGCTCAGTGCTCGGGGTGCTGGGTGCTCATTGCTCAGGGTGCTGGGTGCTCAGTACTCAGGGTGCTCAGTGCTCAGGATGCTGGGTGCTCAGTGCTCGGGGTGCTGGGTACTCAGTGCTCAGTACACACGGTGCTGGGTGGCCAGTGCTCAGAGTGCTCGGTGCTCAGTGCTCAGTACTCAGGGTGCTGGGTGCTCAGTGCTCGGGGTGCTTGATGCTCAGTACTCAGGGTGCTGGGTGCTCAGTGCTCAGGGTGCTGGGTGCTCAGTACTCAGGGTGCTGGGTGCTCAGTACTCAGTATGCTGGGTGCTCAGTGCTCGGGGTGCTCAGTACTCAGGGTGCTGTGTGTTCAGTGCTCAGGGTACTGGGTGCTCAGTACTCAGGGTGCTCAGTGCTTGGGGTGCTGGGTGCGCAGTACTCAGGGTGTTGGGTGCTCAGTACTCAGGGTGCTCAGTGCTTGGGGTGCTGGGTGCTCAGTACTCAGGGTGCTCAGTGCTTGGGGTGTTGGGTGCTCAGTACTCAGGGTGCTGGGTGCTCAGTGCTCAGGGTGCTGGGTGCTCAGTACTCAGGGTGCTGGGTGCTCATTACTCAGGGTGCTAGGTGCTCAGTGCTCGGGGTGCTGGGTGCTCAGTGCTCGGGGTGCTGGGTGCTCAGTGCTCAGGGTGCTGGGTGCTCAGTGCTCAGGTTTCTGGGTGCTCTGTGCTCGTGGCGCTGGGTGCTCAGTGCTCGGGGTGCTCGGAGCTCAGTACTCAGGGTGCTGGGAGCTCAGTGCTCGGGGTGCTGGGTGCTGAGTACTCAGGGTGCTGGGTGCTCAGTGCTCGGGGTGCTCGGTGCTCAGTACGTTTGGTGCTCACTACTCAGGGTGCTGGGTGCTCAGTGCTCAGGGTGCTGGGTGCTCAGTGCTCAGGGTGCTGGGTGCTCAGTGCTCAGGGTGCTGGGTGCTCAGTACTCAGGGTGCTGGGTGCGCAGTGCTCGGGGTGCTGGGTGCTCATTGCTCAGTGTCCTGGGTGCTCAATGCTCAGGGTGCTGGGTGCTCAGTGCTCGGGGCGCTGGGTGCTCAGTGCTCGGGGTGCTCGGAGCTCAGTACTCAGTGTGCTGGGTGCTCAGTGCTCGGGGTGCTCGGTGCTCAGTACTCAGGGTGCTGGGTGCTCAGTGCTCGGGGTGCTCGGTGCTCAGTACGTTGGGTGCTCACTACTCAGGGTGCTGGGTGCTCAGTGCTCAGCGTGCTGGGTGCTGAGTGCTCAGGGTGCTGGGTGCTCAGTGCTCAGGGTGCTGGGTGCTCAGTACTCAGGGTGCTGGGTTCGCAGTGCTCGGGGTGCTGGGTGCTCAGTGCTCAGGGTGCTGGGTGCTCAGTGCTCAGGGTGCTGGGTGCTCAGTACTCGGGGTGCTGGGTGCTCAGTACTCAGGGTGCTGGGTGCTCAGTACTCAGGGTGCTGGGTGATCAGTACTCGGGTGCTGGGTGCTCAGTGCTCAGAGTGCTGGGTGCTCAGTGCTCGGGGTGCTGGGTGCTCAGTGCTCAGTACTCAGGGTGCTGGGTGCTCAGTGCTCTGGGTGCTGGGTGCACAGTGCTCAGTATTCAGGGTGCTGGGTGCTCATTGCTCAGGGTGCTTTGTGCTCAGTGCTCAGGGTGCTGGGTGCTCAGTGCTCAGTACTCAGGGTGCTCAGTGCTCAGGGTGCTGGGTGCTCAGTGCTCGGGGTGCTGGGTGCTCAGTCCTCAGGGTGCTGGGTGCTCAGTGCTCAGGGTGCTCGGTGCTCAGTGCTCAGGGTGCTGGGTGCTCAGTACTCAGGGTGCTGGGTGCTCAGTGCTCAGGGTGCTGGGTGCTCAGTACTCAGGGTGCTGGGTGCTCAGTACTCAGTATGCTGGGTGCTCAGTGCTCGGGGTGCTCAGTACTCAGGGTGCTGTGTGTTCAGTGCTCAGGGTACTGGGTGCTCAGTACTCAGGGTGCTCAGTGCTTGGGGTGCTGGGTGCGCAGTACTCAGGGTGTTGGGTGCTCAGTACTCAGGGTGCTCAGTGCTTGGGGTGCTGGGTGCTCAGTACTCAGGGTGCTCAGTGCTTGGGGTGTTGGGTGCTCAGTACTCAGGGTGCTGGGTGCTCAGTGCTCAGGGTGCTGGGTGCTCAGTACTCAGGGTGCTGGGTGCTCATTACTCAGGGTGCTAGGTGCTCAGTGCTCGGGGTGCTGGGTGCTCAGTGCTCGGGGTGCTGGGTGCTCAGTGCTCAGGGTGCTGGGTGCTCAGTGCTCAGGTTTCTGGGTGCTCTGTGCTCGTGGCGCTGGGTGCTCAGTGCTCGGGGTGCTCGGAGCTCAGTACTCAGGGTGCTGGGAGCTCAGTGCTCGGGGTGCTGGGTGCTGAGTACTCAGGGTGCTGGGTGCTCAGTGCTCGGGGTGCTCGGTGCTCAGTACGTTTGGTGCTCACTACTCAGGGTGCTGGGTGCTCAGTGCTCAGGGTGCTGGGTGCTCAGTGCTCAGGGTGCTGGGTGCTCAGTGCTCAGGGTGCTGGGTGCTCAGTACTCAGGGTGCTGGGTGCGCAGTGCTCGGGGTGCTGGGTGCTCATTGCTCAGTGTCCTGGGTGCTCAATGCTCAGGGTGCTGGGTGCTCAGTGCTCGGGGCGCTGGGTGCTCAGTGCTCGGGGTGCTCGGAGCTCAGTACTCAGTGTGCTGGGTGCTCAGTGCTCGGGGTGCTCGGTGCTCAGTACTCAGGGTGCTGGGTGCTCAGTGCTCGGGGTGCTCGGTGCTCAGTACGTTGGGTGCTCACTACTCAGGGTGCTGGGTGCTCAGTGCTCAGCGTGCTGGGTGCTGAGTGCTCAGGGTGCTGGGTGCTCAGTGCTCAGGGTGCTGGGTGCTCAGTACTCAGGGTGCTGGGTTCGCAGTGCTCGGGGTGCTGGGTGCTCAGTGCTCAGGGTGCTGGGTGCTCAGTGCTCAGGGTGCTGGGTGCTCAGTACTCGGGGTGCTGGGTGCTCAGTACTCAGGGTGCTGGGTGCTCAGTACTCAGGGTGCTGGGTGATCAGTACTCGGGTGCTGGGTGCTCAGTGCTCAGAGTGCTGGGTGCTCAGTGCTCGGGGTGCTGGGTGCTCAGTGCTCAGTACTCAGGGTGCTGGGTGCTCAGTGCTCTGGGTGCTGGGTGCACAGTGCTCAGTATTCAGGGTGCTGGGTGCTCATTGCTCAGGGTGCTTTGTGCTCAGTGCTCAGGGTGCTGGGTGCTCAGTGCTCAGTACTCAGGGTGCTCAGTGCTCAGGGTGCTGGGTGCTCAGTGCTCGGGGTGCTGGGTGCTCAGTCCTCAGGGTGCTGGGTGCTCAGTGCTCAGGGTGCTCGGTGCTCAGTGCTCAGGGTGCTGGGTGCTCAGTACTCAGGGTGCTGGGTGCTCAGTGCTCAGGGTGCTGGGTGCTCAGTACTCAGGGTGCTGGGTGCTCAGTGCTCAGGGTGCTGGGTGCTCAGTGCTCAGGGTGCTCGGTGCTTAGTACTGAGGGTGCTGGGTACTCAGTACTGAGGGTGCTGGGTGCTCAGTGCTCAGGTTGCTCCGTGCTCAGTGCTCAGGGTGCTGGGTGCTCAGTACTCAGGGTGCTGGGTGCTCAGTTCTCGGGGTGCTGGGTGCTCAGTGCTCAGGGTGCTGGGTGCTCAGTACTCAGGGTGCTGGGTGCTCAGTACTCAGGGTGCTGGGTGCTCAGTGCTCAGGTTGCTGGGTGCTCAGTGCTCAGGGTGCTGGGTGCTCAGTACTCAGGGTGCTGGGTGCTCAGTGCTCAGGTTGCTGGGTGCGCAGTGCTCAGGGTGCTGGGTGCTCAGTACTCAGGGTGCTGGGTGATCAGTACTCAGGGTGCTGGGTGCTCAGTGCTCAGGGTGCTGGGTGCTCAGTGCTTGGGGTGCTGGGTGCTCAGTGCTCAGTACTCAGGGTGCTGGGGGCTCAGTGCTCGGGGTGCTGGGTGCTCAGTGCTCAGTACTCAGGGTGCTGGGTGCTCAGTGCTCAGGGTGCTGGGTGCTCAGTACTCAGGGTGCTGGGTGCTCAGTGCTCGGGGTGCTCGGTGCTCAGTACGCTGGGTGCTCAGTACTCAGGGTGCTGGGTGCTCAGTATTCAGGGTGCTGTGTGCTCAGTACTCAGGGTGCTGGGTGCTTAGTACTCAGGGTGCTGGGTGCTTAGTACTCAGGGTGCTGGCTGCTCAGTGCTCGGGGCGCTGGGTGCTCAGTGCTCGGGGTGCTCAGAGCTCAGTACTCAGGGTGCTCAGTGCTCAGTGCTCTGGGTGCTGGGTGCTCTGTGCTCGGGGAGCTGGGTGCTCATTGCTGAGGGTGCTGGGTACTCAGTACTCAGCGTGCTCAGTGCTCAGTGCTCAGGGTGCTGGGTGCTCAGTGCTCGGGGTGCTGGGTGCTCAGTGCTCAGGGTGCTGGGTGCTCAGTGCTCGGGGTTCTGGGTGCTCAGTGCTCGGGGCGCTGGGTGCTCAGTGCTCGGGGAGCTCAGAGCTCAGTACTCAGTGTGCTGGGTGCTCAGTGCTCGGGGTGCTCGGTGCTCAGTACTCAGGGTGCTCAGTGCTCAGTACTCAGGGTGCTCAGTGCTCAGGGTGCTGGGTGCTCAGTGCTCGGGGTGCTGGGTGCTCAGTCCTCAGGGTGCTGGGTGCTCAGTGCTCAGGGTGCTCGGTGCTCAGTGCTCAGGGTGCTGGGTGCTCAGTACTCAGGGTGCTGGGTGCTCAGTGCTCGGGGTGCTGGGTGCTCAGTACTCAGGGTGCTGGGTGCTCAGTGCTCAGGGTGCTGGGTGCTCAGTGCTCAGGGTGCTCGGTGCTTAGTACTCAGGGTGCTGGTTGCTCAGTACTCAGGGTGCTGGGTGCTCAGTGCTCAGGGTGCTGTGTGCTCAGTGCTCAGGGTGCTGGGTGCTCAGTACTCAGGGTGCTGTGTGCTCAGTTCTCGGGGTGCTGGGTGCTCAGTACTCAGGGAGCTGGGTGCTCAGTACTCAGGGTGCTGGGTGCTCAGTACTCGGGTGCTGGGTGCTCAGTGCTCAGGGTGCTGGGTGCTCAGTGCTCGGGGTGCTGGGTGCTCAGTGCTCAGTACTCAGGGTGCTTGGGGCTCAGTGCTCGGGGCGCTGGGTGCTCAGTGCTCAGTACTCAGGGTGCTGGGTGCTCAGTGCTCAGGGTGCTGGGTGCTCAGTGCTCAGGGTGCTGGGTGCTCAGTGCTCAGGGTGCTGGGTGCTCAGTACTCAGGTTGCTCGGTGCGTAGTACTCAGGGTGCTGGGTGCTCAGTACTCCGGGTGCTGGGTGCTCAGTGCTCAGTACTCAGGGTGCTGGGTGCTCAGTACTCAGGGTGCTGGGTGCTCAGTGCTCGGGGTGCTGGGTGCTCAGTGCTCAGGGTGCTCGGTGCTCAGTACTCAGGGTGCTGGGTGCTCAGTGCTCTGGGTGCTCAGTACTCAGGGTGCTGTGTGTTCAGTGCTCAGGGTGCTGGGTGCTCAGTACTCAGGGTGCTCGGTGCTTAGTACTCAGGGTGCTGGGTGCTCACTACTCCGGGTGCTGGGTGCTCAGTGCTCGGGGTGCTCGGTGCTCAGTGCTC
This sequence comes from Microtus oregoni, assembly GCF_018167655.1. Taxonomy (NCBI): domain Eukaryota; kingdom Metazoa; phylum Chordata; class Mammalia; order Rodentia; family Cricetidae; genus Microtus; species Microtus oregoni. Next base: position 73,735 of record NW_024544052.1, on the reverse strand, counting down.
AAGGTGCTGGTTGCTCAGTACTCAGGGTGATCATTGCTCAGGGTGCTGGGTGCTCAGTACTCAGGGTGCTGGGTGCTCAGTACTCAGGGTGCTCAGTGCTCAGTACTCAGGGTGCTCAGTGCTCAGTACTAAGGGTGCTCAGTGCTCAGGGTGCTGGGTGATCAGTGTTCGGGGTGCTCGGTGCTCAGTACTCAGGTTGCTCAGTGCTTGGGGTGCTGGGTGCTCAGTACTCAGGGTGCTGGGTGCTCAGTACTCAGGGTGCTCAGTGCTTGGGGTGCTGGGTGCTCAGTACTCAGGGTGCTCATTGCTTGGGGTGTTGGGTGCTCAGTACTCAGGGTGCTGGGTGCTCAGTGCTCAGGGTGCTGGGTGCTCAGTACTCAGGGTGCTGGGTGCTCAGTGCTCAGGGTTCTGGGTGCTCAGTGCTCGGGGCGCTGGGTGCTCAGTGCTCGGGGTGCTTGGAGCTCAGTACTCAGGGTGCTGGGTGCTCAGTGCTCGGGGTGCTCGGTGCTCAGTACGTTGGGTGCTCACTACGCACCGTGCTGGGTGCTCAGTGCTCAGGGTGCTGGGTGCTCAGTGCTCAGGGTGCTGGGTGCTCAGTGCTCAGGGTGCTGGGTGCTCAGTACTCAGGGTGCTGGGTGCGCAGTGCTCGGGGTGCTGGGTGCTCAGTGCTCAGGGTGCTGGGTGCTCAGAGCTCAGGGTGCTGGGTGCTCAGTACTCGGGGTGCTGGGTGCTCAGAACTCAGGGTGCTGGCTGCTCAGTACTCAGGGTGCTGGGTGATCAGTACTCGGGTGCTGGGTGCTCAGTGCTCGGGGTGCTGGGTGCTCAGTACTCAGGGTGCTGGGTGCTCAGTGCTCGGGGTGCTGGGTGCACAGTGCTCAGTACTCAGGGTGCTGGGTGCTCAGTGCTCAGGGTGCTGGGTACTCAGTGCTCAGGGTGCTGGGTGCTCAGTACTCAGGGTGCTGGGTGCTCAGTACTCAGGGTGCTCAGTGCTCAGTACTCAGGGTGCTCAGTGCTCAGTACTCAGGGTGCTCAGTGCTCAGGGTGCAGGGTGCTCCGTGCTCAGGGTGCTGGGTGCTCAGTGCTCAGGGTGCTGGGTGCTCAGTACTCAGGGTGCTGGGTGCGCAGTGCTCGGGGTGCTGGGTGCTCAGTGCTCAGGGTGCTGGGTGCTCAGTGCTCAGGGTGCTGGGTGCTCAGTACTCGGGGTGCTGGGTGCTTAGTACTCAGGGTGCTGGGTGCTCAGTACTCAGGGTGCTGGGTGATCAGTACTCGGGTGCTGGGTGCTCAGTGCTCGGGGTGCTGGGTGCTCAGTGCTCAGTGCTCGGGGCGCTGGGTGCTCAGTGCTCGGTGTGCTCGGAGCTCAGTACTCAGGGTGCTGGGTGCTCAGTGCTCGGGGTGCTCGGTGCTCAGTACGTTGGGTGCTCACTACTCACCGTGCTGGGTGCTCAGTGCTCAGGGTGCTGGGTGCTCAGTGCTCAGGGTGCTGGGTGCTCAGTACTCAGGGTGCTGGGTGCTCAGTACTCAGGGTGCTGGGTGATCAGTACTCGGGTGCTGGGTGCTCAGTGCTCAGAGTGCTGGGTGCTCAGTGCTCGGGGTGCTGGGTGCTCAGTGCTCAGGGTGCTGGGTGCTCAGTACTCGGGGTGCTGGGTGCTCAGTACTCAGGGTGCTGGGTTCTCAGTGCTCGGGGTGCTCGGTGCTCAGTGCTCAGGGTGCTGGGTGCCCAGTACTCAGGGTGCTGGGTTCTCAGTGCTCGGGGTGCTCGGTGCTCAGTACGATGGGTGCTCACTACTCACCGTGCTGGGTGCTCAGTGCTCAGGGTGCAGGGTGCTCCGTGCTCAGGGTGCTGGGTGCTCAGTGCTCAGGGTGCTGGGTGCTCAGTACTCAGGGTGCTGGGTGCGCAGTGCTCGGGGTGCTGGGTGCTCAGTGCTCAGGGTGCTGGGTGCTCAGTGCTCAGGGTGCTGGGTGCTCAGTACTCGGGGTGCTGGGTGCTTAGTACTCAGGGAGCTGGGTGCTCAGTACTCAGGGTGCTGGGTGATCAGTACTCGGGTGCTGGGTGCTCAGTGCTCGGGGTGCTGGGTGCTCAGTGCTCAGTGCTCGGGGCGCTGGGTGCTCAGTGCTCGGTGTGCTCGGAGCTCAGTACTCAGGGTGCTGGGTGCTCAGGGCTCGGGGTGCTCGGTGCTCAGTACGTTGGGTGCTCACTACTCACCGTGCTGGGTGCTCAGTGCTCAGGGTGCTGGGTGCTCAGTGCTCAGGGTGCTGGGTGCTCAGTACTCAGGGTGCTGGGTGCTCAGTACTCAGGGTGCTGGGTGATCAGTACTCTGGTGCTGGGTGCTCAGTGCTCAGAGTGCTGGGTGCTCAGTGCTCGGGGTGCTGGGTGCTCAGTGCTCAGGGTGCTGGGTGCTCAGTACTCGGGGTGCTGGGTGCTCAGTACTCAGGGTGCTGGGTGCTCAGTACTCAGGGTGCTGGGTGATCAGTACTCGGGTGCTGGGTGCTCAGTGCTCAGAGTGCTGGGTGCTCAGTGCTCGGGGTGCTGGGTGCTCAGTGCTCAGTACTCAGGGTGCTGGGTGCTCAGTGCTCTGGGTGCTGGGTTCACAGTGCTCAGTACTCAGGGTGCTGGGTGCTCAGTGCTCAGGGTGCTTTGTGCTCAGTGCTCAGGGTGCTGGGTGCTCAGTGCTCAGTACTCAGGGTGCTCGGTGCTCAGGGTGCTGGGTGCTCAGTGCTCGGGGTGCTGGGTGCTCAGTCCTCAGGGTGCTGGGTGCTCAGTGCTCAGGGTGCTCGGTGCTCAGTGCTCAGGGTGCTGGGTGCTCAGTACTCAGGGTGCTGGGTGCTCAGTGCTCAGGGTGCTGGGTGCTCAGTACTCAGGGTGCTGGGTGCTCAGTGCTCAGGGTGCTGGGTGCTCAGTGCTCAGGGTGCTCGGTGCTTAGTACTCAGGGTGCTGGGAGCTCAGTACTCAGGGTGCTGGGTGCTCAGTGCTCAGGGTGCTGGGTGCTCAGTGCTCAGGGTGCTGTGTGCTCAGTACTCAGGGTGCTGGGTGCTCAGTTCTCGGGGTGCTGGGTGCTCAGTACTCAGGGAGCTGGGTGGTCAGTACTCAGGGTGCTGGGTGCTCAGTACTCGGGTGCTGGGTGCTCAGTGCTCAGGGTGCTGGGTGCTCAGTGCTTGGGGTGCTGGGTGCTCAGTGCTCAGTACTCAGGGTGCTGGGGGCACAGTGCTCGGGGTGCTGGGTGCTCAGTGCTCAGTACTCAGGGTGCTGGGTGCTCAGTCCTCAGGGTGCTGGGTGTTCAGTACTCAGGGTGCTGGGTGCTCAGTGCTCGGGGTGCTCGGTGCTCAGTACGCTGGGTGCTCAGTACTCAGGGTGCTGGGTGCTCAGTACTCAGGGTGCTGTGTGCTCAGTACTCAGGGTGCTGGGTGCTTAGTACTCAGGGTGCTGGGTGCTTAGTACTCAGGGTGCTGGCTGCTCAGTGCTCGGGGCGCTGGGTGCTCAGTGCTCGGGGTGCTCGGAGCTCAGTACTCAGGGTGCTCAGTGCTCAGTGCTCTGGGTGCTGGGTGCTCTGTGCTCGGGGAGCTGGGTGCTCATTGCTCAGGGTGCTGGGTGCTCAGTACTCATCGTGCTCAGTGCTCAGTGCTCGGGGTGCTGGGTGCTCAATGCTCGGGGTGCTGGGTTCTCAGTGCTCAGGGTGCTGGGTGCTCAGTGCTCAGGGTTCTGGGTGCTCAGTGCTCGGGGCGCTGGGTGCTCAGTGCTCGGGGTGCTCGGAGCTCAGTACTCAGTGTGCTGGGTGCTCAGTGCTCGGGGTGCTCGGTGCTCAGTACTCAGGGTGCTGTGTGCTCAGTACTCAGGGTGCTGGGTGCTCAGTACTCAGGGTGCTGGGTGCTCAGTACTCAGGGTGCTGGGTGATCAGTACTCGGGTGCTGGGTGCTCAGTGCTCAGAGTGCTGGGTGCTCAGTGCTCGCTGTGCTGGGTGCTCAGTGCTCAGTACTCAGGGTGCTGGGTGCTCAGTGCTCTTGGTGCTGGGTGCACAGTGCTCAGTACTCAGGGTGCTGGGTGCTCAGTGCTCAGGGTGCTGGGTGCTCAGTGCTCAGAGTGATGGGTGCTCAGTGCTCAGGGTGCTGGGTACTCAGTGCTCGGGGTGCTGGGTGATCAGTACTCAGGGTGCTGGGTGCTCAGTACTCAGGGTGCTCAGTGCTCAGAACTCAGGGTGCTCAGTGCTCAGTACTCAGGGTGCTCAGTGCTCAGGGTGCTGGGTGCTCAGTGCTCGGGGTGCTGGGTGCTCAGTCCTCAGGGTGCTGGGTGCTCAGTGCTCAGGGTGCTCGGTGCTCAGTGCTCAGGGTGCTGGGTGCTCAGTACTCAGGGTGCTGGGTGCTCAGTGCTCGGGGTGCTGGGTGCTCAGTACTCAGGGTGCTGGGTGCTCAGTGCTCAGGGTGCTGGGTGCTCAGTGCTCAGGGTGCTCGGTGCTTAGTACTCAGGGTGCTGGGTGCTCAGTACTCAGGGTGCTGGGTGCTCAGTGCTCAGGGTGCTGGGTGCTCAGTGCTCAGGGTGCTGGGTGCTCAGTACTCAGGGTGCTGTGTGCTCAGTTCTCGGGGTGCTGGGTGCTCAGTACTCAGGGAGCTGGGTGCTCAGTACTCAGGGTGCTGGGTGCTCAGTACTCGGGTGCTGGGTGCTCAGTGCTCAGGGTGCTGGGTGCTCAGTGCTCGGGGTGCTGGGTGCTCAGTGCTCAGTACTCAGGGTGCTGGGGGCTCAGTGCTCGGGGCGCTGGGTGCTCAGTGCTCAGTACTCAGGTTGCTGGGTGCTCAGTGCTCAGGGTGCTGAATGCTCAGTGCTCAGGGTGCTGGGTGCTCAGTGCTCAGGGTGCTGGGTGCTCAGTACTCAGGGTGCTCGGTGCTTAGTACTCAGGGTGCTGGGTGCTCAGTACTCCGGGTGCTGGGTGCTCAGTGCTCAGTACTCAGGGTGCTGGGTGCTCAGTACTCAGGGTGCTGGGTGCTCAGTGCTCGGGGTGCTGGGTGCTCAGTGCTCAGGGTGCTCGGTGCTCAGTACTCAGGGTGCTGGGTGCTCAGTGCTCGGGGTGCTCAGTACTCAGGGTGCTGTGTGTTCAGTGCTCAGGGTGCTGGGTGCTCAGTACTCAGGGTGCTCGGTGCTTAGTACTCAGGGTGCTGGGTGCTCACTACTCCGGGTGCTGGGTGCTCAGTGCTCGGGGTGCTCGGTGCTCAGTGCTCAAGGTGCTGGGTGCTCAGTACTCAGGGTGATCATTGCTCAGGGTGCTGGGTGCTCAGTACTCAGGGTGCTGGGTGCTCAGTACTCAGGGTGCTCAGTGCTCAGTAGTCAGGGTGCTCAGTGCTCAGTACTAAGGGTGCTCAGTGCTCAGGGTGCTGGGTGCTCAGTGTTCGGGGTGCTCGGTGCTCAGTACTCAGGTTGCTCAGTGCTTGGGGTGCTGGGTGCTCAGTACTCAGGGTGCTGGGTGCTCAGTACTCAGGGTGCTCAGTGCTTGGGGTGCTGGGTGCTCAGTACTCAGGGTGCTCATTGCTTGGGGTGTTGGGTGCTCAGTACTCAGGGTGCTGGGTGCTCAGTGCTCAGGGTGCTGGGTGCTCAGTACTCAGGGTGCTGGGTGCTCAGTACTCAGGGTGCTGGGTGCTCTGTGCTCGTGGTGCTGGGTGATCAGTGCTCAGGGTTCTGGGTGCTCAGTGCTCGGGGCGCTGGGTGCTCAGTGCTCGGGGTGCTCTGAGCTCAGTACTCAGGGTGCTGGGTGCTCAGTGCTCGGGGTGCTCGGTGCTCAGTACGTTGGGTGCTCACTACTCACCGTGCTGGGTGCTCAGTGCTCAGGGTGCTGGGTGCTCAGTGCTCAGGGTGCTGGGTGCTCAGTGCTCAGGGTGCTGGGTGCTCAGTACTCAGGGTGCTGGGTGCGCAGTGCTCGGGGTGCTGGGTGCTCAGTGCTCAGGGTGCTGGGTGCTCAGTGCTCAGGGTGCTGGGTGCTCAGTATTCGGTGTGCTGGGTGCTCAGTACTCAGGGTGCTAGGTGCTCAGTACTCAGGGTGCTGGGTGATCAGTACTCGGGTGCTGGGTGCTCAGTGCTCGGGGTGCTGGGTGCTCAGTGCTCAGTACTCAGGGTGCTGGGTGCTCAGTGCTCGGGGTGCTGGGTGCACAGTGCTCAGTACTCAGGGTGCTGGGTGCTCAGTGCTCAGGGTGCTGGGTACTCAGTGCTCGAGGTGCTGGGTGCTCAGTACTCAGGGTGCTGGGTGCTCAGTACTCAGGGTGCTCAGTGCTCAGTACTCAGGGTGCTCAGTGCTCAGTACTCAGGGTGCTCAGTGCTCAGGGTGCTGGGTGCTCAGTGCTCGGGGTGCTGGGTGCTCAGTACTCAGGGTGCTGGGTGCTCAGTACTCAGGGTGCTCAGTGCTCAGTACTCAGGGTGCTCAGTGCTCAGTACTCAGGGTGCTCAGTGCTCAGGGTGCTGGGTGCTCAGTGCTCGGGGTGCTGGGTGCTCAGTCCTCAGGTTGCTGGGTGCTCAGTGCTCAGGGTGCTCGGTGCTCAGTGCTCAGGGTGCTGGGTGCTCAGTACTCAGGGTGCTGGGTGCTCAGTGCTCGGGGTGCTCAGTGCTCAGTACTCAGGGTGCTCAGTGCTCAGTACTCAGGGTTCTCAGTGCTCAGGGTGCTGGGTGCTCAGTGCTCGGGGTGCTGGGTGCTCAGTCCTCAGGGTGCTGGGTGCTCAGTGCTCAGGGTGCTCGGTGCTCAGTGCTCAGGGTGCTGGGTGCCCAGTACTCAGGGTGCTGGGTTCTCAGTGCTCGGGGTGCTCGGTGCTCAGTACGATGGGTGCTCACTACTCACAATGCTGGGTGCTCAGTGCTCAGGGTGCAGGGTGCTCCGTGCTCAGGGTGCTGGGTGCTCAGTGCTCAGGGTGCTGGGTGCTCAGTACTCAGGGTGCTGGGTGCGCAGTGCTCGGGGTGCTGGGTGCTCAGTGCTCAGGGTGCTTGGTGCTCAGTGCTCAGGGTGCTGGGTGCTCAGTACTCTCGGTGCTGGGTGCTTAGTACTCAGGGTGCTGGGTGCTCAGTACTCAGGGTGCTGGGTGATCAGTACTCGGGTGCTGGGTGCTCAGTGCTCGGGGTGCTGGGTGCTCAGTGCTCAGTGCTCGGGGCGCTGGGTGCTCAGTGCTCGGTGTGCTCGGAGCTCAGTACTCAGGGTGCTGGGTGCTCAGTGCTCGGGGTGCTCGGTGCTCAGTACGTTGGGTGCTCACTACTCACCGTGCTGGGTGCTCAGTGCTCAGGGTGCTGGGTGCTCAGTGCTCAGGGTGCTGGGTGCTCAGTGCTCAGGGTGCTGGGTGCTCAGTACTCAGGGTTCTGGGTGCGCAGTGCTCGGGGTGCTGGGTGCTCAGTGCTCAGGGTGCTGGGTGCTCAGTGCTCAGGGTGCTGGGTGCTCAGTACTCGGGGTGCTGGGTGCTCAGTACTCAGGGTGCTGGGTGCTCAGTACTCAGGGTGCTGGGTGATCAGTACTCGGGTGCTGGGTGCTCAGTGCTCGGGGTGCTGGGTGCTCAGTGCTCAGTACTCAGGGTGCTGGGTGCTCAGTGCTCGGGGTGCTGGGTGCACAGTGCTCAGTACTCAGGGTGCTGGGTGCTCAGTGCTCAGGGTGCTGGGTACTCAGTGCTCGGGGTGCTGGGTGCTCAGTACTCAGGGTGCTGGGTGCTCAGTACTCAGGGTGCTCAGTGCTCAGTGCTCATGGTGCTGGGTGCTCAGTACTCAGGGTGCTGGGTGCTCAGTGCTCGGGGAGCTCAGTGCTCAGTACTCAGGGTGCTCAGTGCTCAGTACTCAGTGTGCTCAGTGCTCAGGGTGCTGGGTGCTCAGTGCTCGGGGTGCTGGGTGCTCAGTCGTCAGGGTGCTGGGTGCTCAGTGCTCAGGGTGCTCGGTGCTCAGTGCTCAGGGTGCTGGGTGCCCAGTACTCAGGGTGCTGGGTGCTCAGTGCTCGGCGTGCTCGGTGCTCAGTACGATGGGTGCTCACTACTCACCGTGCTGGGTTCTCAGTGCTCAGGGTGCAGGGTGCTCCGTGCTCAGGGTGCTGGGTGCTCAGTGCTCAGGGTGCTGGGTGCTCAGTACTCAGGGTGCTGGGTGCGCAGTGCTCGGGGTGCTGGGTGCTCAGTGCTCAGGGTGCTGGGTGCTCAGTGCTCAGGGTGCTGGGTGCTCAGTACTCAGGGTGCTGGCTGCTTAGTACTCAGGGTGCTGGGTGCTCAGTACTCAGGGTGCTGGGTGATCAGTACTCGGGTGCTGGGTGCTCAGTGCTCGGGGTGCTGGGTGCTCAGTGCTCAGTACTCAGGGTGCTCGGTGCTCAGTGCTCGGGGTGCTGGGTGCACAGTGCTCAGTACTCAGGGTGCAGGGTGCTCAGTGCTCAGGGTGCTGGGTACTCAGTGCTCGTTGTGCTGGTTGCTCAGTACTCAGGGTGCTGGGTGCTCAGTACTCAGGGTGCTCAGTGCTCAGTACTCAGGGTGCTGGGTGCTCAGTGCTCAGGGTGCTGGTTGCTCAGTGCTCAGGGTGCTCGGTGCTTAGTACTCGGGGTGCTGGGTGCTCAGTACTCAGGGTTCTGGGTGCTCAGTGCTCAGGGTGCTGGGTGCTCAGTGCTCAGGGTGCTGGGTGCTCAGTACTCAGGGTGCTGGGTGCTCAGTGCTCAGGGTGCTGGGTGCTCAGTGCTCAGGGTGCTGGGTGCTCAGTACTCAGGGTGCTGGGTGCTCAGTACTCAGGGTGCTGGGTGCTCAGTTCTCAGGGTTCTGGGTGCTCAGTGCTCGGGGTGCTAGGTGCTCAGTACTCAGGGTGCTGGTTGCTCAGTGCTCAGGGTGCTGGGTGCTCAGTACTCAGGGTGCTGGGTGCTCAGTATTCCGGGTGCTGGGTGCTCAGTGCTCGGGGTGCTCTGTGCTCAGTGCTCAAGGTGCTGGGTGCTCAGTACTCAGGGTGCTGGGTGCTCAGTACTCAGGGTGCTCAGTGCTCAGTACTCAGGGTGCTCAGTGCTCAGTACTAAGGGTGCTCAGTTATCAGGGTGCTGGTTGCTCAGTACTCTTGGTGCTCGGTGCTCAGTACTCAGGTTGCTGGGTGCTCAGTGCTCAGGGTGCTGGGTGCTCAGTGCTCAGGGTGCTGGTTGCTCAGTGCTCAGGGTGCTGGGTGCTCAGTACTCAGGGTGATCGGTGCTCGGGGTGCTGGGTGCTCAGTGCTCAGTACTCAGGGTGCTGGGTGCTCAGTGCTCAGGGTGCTGGGTGCTCAGTACTCAGGGTGCTGGGTGGTCGGTGCTCAGTACGCTGGGTGGTCAGTACTCAGGGTGCTGGGTGCTCAGTACTCAGGGTGCTGGGTGCTCAGTACTCAGGGTGCTCAGTGCTCAGTACTCAGGGTGCTTGGTGCTCAGTGCTCAGGGTGCTGGGTGCTCAGTACTCAGGGTGCTGGGTGCTCAGTGCTCGGGGTGCTCGGTGCTCAGTACGCTGGGTGCTCAGTACTCAGGGTACTGGGTGCTCAGTACTCAGGGTGCTGGGTGCTCAGTACTCAGGGTGCTGGGTGCTTAGTACTCAGGGTGCTGGGTGCTTAGTACTCCGGGTGCTGGGTGCTCAGTGCTCAGGGTGCTCGGTGCTCAGTGCTCGGGGTGCTGGGTGCTCAGTACTCAGGGTGCTCAGTGCTCAGTGCTCTGGGTGCTGGGTGCTCAGTGCTCGGTGTGCTGGGTGCTCATTGCTCAGGGTGCTGGGTGCTCAGTACTCAGGGTGCTCAGTGCTCAGGATGCTGGGTGCTCAGTGCTCGGGGTGCTGGGTACTCAGGGCTCAGTACACAGGGTGCTGGGTGCTCAGTGCTCGGGGTGCTGGGTGCTCAGTGCTCAGTACTCAGGGTGCTGGGTGCTCAGTGCTCGGGGTGCTTGATGCTCAGTACTCAGGGTGCTGGGTGCTCAGTGCTCAGGGTGCTGGGAGCTCAGTACTCTTGGTGCTGGGTGCTCAGTACTCAGTATGCTGGGTGCTCAGTGCTCGGGGTGCTCAGTACTCAGGGTGCTGTGTGTTCAGTGCTCAGGGTACTGGGTGCTCAGTACTCAGGGTGCTCAGTGCTTGGGGTGCTGGGTGCGCAGTACTCAGGGTGTTGGGTGCTCAGTACTCAGGGTGCTCAGTGCTTGGGGTGCTGGGTGCTCAGTACTCAGGGTGCTCAGTGCTTGGGGTGTTGGGTGCTCAGTACTCAGGGTGCTGTGTGCTCAGTGCTCAGGGTGCTGGGTGCTCAGTACTCAGGGTGCTGGGTGCTCATTACTCAGGGTGCTAGGTGCTCAGTGCTCGGGGTGCTGGGTGCTCAGTGCTCGGGGTGCTGGGTGCTCAGTGCTCAGGGTGCTGGGTGCTCAGTGCTCAGGTTTCTGGGTGCTCAGTGCTCGGGGCGCTGGGTGCTCAGTGCTCGGGGTGCTCGGAACTCAGTACTCAGGGTGCTGGGTGCTCAGTGCTCGGGGTCCTGGGTGCTGAGTACTCAGGGTGCTGGGTGCTCAGTGCTCGGGGTGCTGGGTGCTCAGTACTCAGGGTGCTCGGTGCTCAGTACTCCGGGTGCTGGGTGCTCAGTGCTCAGTACTCAGGGTGCTGGGTGCTCAGTACTCAGGGTGCTGGGTGCTCAGTGCTCGGGGTGCTGGGTGCTCAGTACTCAGGGTGCTGGGTGCTCAGTGCTCAGGGTGCTGGGTGCTCAGTACTCAGGGTGCTCGGTGCTCAGTGCTCGGGGTGCTGGGTGCTCAGTGCTCGGGGTGCTCGGTGCTCAGTACTCAGGGTGCTGGGTGCTCAGTGCTCGGGGTGCTCAGTACTCAGGGTGCTGTGTGTTCAGTGCTCAGGGTGCTGGGTGCTCAGTACTCAGGGTGCTAGGTGCTTAGTACTCAGTGTGCTGGGTACTCAGTACTCCGGGTGCTGGGTGCTCAGTGCTCGGGGTGCTCGGTGCTCAGTGCTCAAGGTGCTGGGTGCTCAGTACTCAGGGTGATCATTGCTCAGGGTGCTGGGTGCTCAGTACTCAGGGTGCTGGGTGCTCAGTACTCAGGGTGCTCAGTGCTCAGTACTCAGGGTGCTCAGTGCTCAGTACTAAGGGTGCTCAGTGCTCAGGGTGCTGGGTGCTCTGTGTTCGGGGTGCTCGGTGCTCAGTACTCAGGTTGCTCAGTGCTTGGGGTGCTGGGTGCTCAGTACTCAGGGTGCTGGGTGCTCAGTACTCAGGGTGCTCAGTGCTTGGGGTGCTGGGTGCTCAGTACTCAGGGTGCTGGGTGCTCAGTGCTCACGGTGCTGGGTGCTCAGTACTCAGGGTGCTGGGTGCTCAGTACTCAGGGTGCTGGGTGCTCTGTGCTCGGGGTGCTGGGTGCTCAGTGCTCAGGGTTCTGGGTGCTCAGTGCTCGGGGCGCTGGGTGCTCAGTGCTCGGGGTGCTCGGAGCTCAGTAATCAGGGTGCTGTGTGCTCAGTGCTCGGGGTGCTCGGTGCTCAGTACGTTGGGTGCTCACTACTCACCGTGCTGGGTGCTCAGTGCTCAGGGTGCTGGGTGCTCAGTGCTCAGGGTGCTGGGTTCTCAGTGCTCAGGGTGCTGGGTGCTCAGTACTCAGGGTGCTGGGTGCGCAGTGCTCAGGGTGCTGGGTGCTCAGTGCTCAGGGTGCTGGGTACTCAGTGCTCAGGGTGCTGGGTGCTCAGTACTCGGGGTGCTGGGTGCTCAGTACTCAGTGTGCTGGGTGCTCAGTACTCAGGGTGCTGGGTGATCAGTACTCGGGTGCTGGGTGCTCAGTGCTCAGGGTGCTGGGTGCTCAGTACTCGGGGTGCTGGGTGCTCAGTACTCAGGGTGCTGGGTGCTCAGTACTCAGGGTGCTGGGTGCTCAGTGCTCGGGGTGCTGGGTGCACAGTGCTCAGTACTCAGGGTGCTGGGTGCTCAGTACTCAGGGTGCTGGGTGCTCAGTACTCAGGGTGCTCAGTGCTCAGTACTCAGGGTGCTCAGTGCTCAGTACTCAGGGTGCTCAGTGCTCAGGGTGCTGGGTGCTCAGTGCTCGGGGTGCTGGGTGCTCAGTCCTCAGGGTGCTGGGTGCTCAGTGCTCGGGGTGCTCGGTGCTCAGTACGTTGGGTGCTCACTACTCACCGTGCTGGGTGCTCAGTGCTCAGGGTGCTGGGTGCTCAGTGCTCAGGGTGCTGGGTGCTCAGTGCTCAGGGTGCTGGGTGCTCAGTACTCAGGGTTCTGGGTGCGCAGTGCTCGGGGTGCTGGGTGCTCAGTGCTCAGGGTGCTGGGTGCTCAGTGCTCAGGGTGCTGGGTGCTCAGTACTCGGGGTGCTGGGTGCTCAGTACTCAGGGTGCTGGGTGCTCAGTACTCAGGGTGCTGGGTGATCAGTACTCGGGTGCTGGGTGCTCAGTGCTCGGGGTGCTGGGTGCTCAGTGCTCAGTACTCAGGGTGCTGGGTGCTCAGTACTCATGGTGCTGGGTGCTCAGTACTCAGGGTGCTCAGTGCTCAGTACTCAGGGTGCTCAGTGCTCAGTACTCAGGGTGCTCAGTGCTCAGGGTGCTGGGTGCTCAGTGCTCGGGGTGCTGGGTGCTCAGTCCTCAGGGTGCTGGGTGCTCAGTGCTCAGGGTGCTCAGTGCTCAGTGCTCAGGGTGCTGGGGGCTCAGTACTCAGGGTGCTGGGTGCTCAGTGCTCGGGGTGCTGGGTGCTCAGTACTCAGGGTGCTGGGTGCTCAGTGCTCAGGGTGCTGGGTGCTCAGTGCTCAGGGTGCTCGGTGCTTAGTACTCGGGGTGCTGGGTGCTCAGTCCTCAGGGTTCTGGGTGCTCAGTGCTCAGGGTGCTGGGTGCTCAGTGCTCAGGGTGCTGGGTGCTCAGTACTCAGGGTGCTGGGTGCTCAGTACTCAGGGTGCTGGGTGCTCAGTTCTCAGGGTGCTGGGTGCTCAGTGCTCGGGGTGCTGGGTGCTCAGTGCTCGGGGTGCTCGGTGCTCAGTGCTCAAGGTGCTGGGTGCTCAGTACTCAGGGTGATCATTGCTCAGGATGCTGGTTGCTCAGTGCTCGGGGTGCTGGGTACTCAGTGCTCAGTACACAGTGTGCTGGGTGCTCAGTGCTCGGGGTCCTGGGTGCTCAGTGCTCAGTACTCAGGGTGCTGGGTGCTCAGTGCTCGGGGTACTTGATGCTCAGTACTCAGGGTGCTGGTTGCTCAGTGCTCAGGGTGCTGGGTGCTCAGTACTCAGGGTGCTGGGTGCTCAGTACTCAGTATGCTGGGTGCTCAGTGCTCGGGGTGCTCAGTACTCAGGGTGCTGTGTGTTCAGTGCTCAGGGTACTGGGTGCTCAGTACTCAGGGTGCTCAGTGCTTGGGGTGCTGGGTGCGCAGTACTCAGGGTGTTGGGTGCTCAGTACTCAGGGTGCTCAGTGCTTGGGGTGCTGGGTGCTCAGTACTCAGGGTTCTCAGTGCTTGGGGTGTTGGGTGCTCAGTACTCAGGGTGCTGGGTGCTCAGTGCTCAGGGTGCTGGGTGCTCAGTACTCAGCGTGCTGGGTGCTCATTACTCAGGGTGCTAGGTGCTCAGTGTTCGGGGTGCTGGGTGCTCAGTGCTCGCGGTGCTGGGTGCTCATTACTCAGGGTGCTAGGTGCTCAGTGTTCGGGGTGTTGGGTGCTCAGTACTCAGGGTGCTGGGTGCTCAGTACTCAGGGTGCTTGGTGCTCAGTACTCAGGGTGCTGGGTGCTCTGTGCTCGGGGTGCTGGGTGCTCAGTGCTCAGGGTTCTGGGTGCTCAGTGCTCGGGGCGCAGGGTGCTCAGTGCTCGGGGTGCTCGGAGCTCAGTACTCAGGGTGCTGGGTGCTCAGTGCTCGGGGTGCTCGTTGCTCAGTACGTTGGGTGCTCACTACTCACCGTGCTGGGTGCTCAGTGCTCAGGGTGCTGGGTGCTCAGTGCTCAGGGTGCTGGGTGCTCAGTGCTCAGGGTGCTGGGTGCTCAGTACTCAGGGTGCTGGGTGCGCAGTGCTCGGGGTGCTGGGTGCTCAGTGCTCAGGGTGCTGGGTGCTCAGTGCTCAGGGTGCTGGGTGCTCAGTACTCGGGGTGCTGGGTGCTCAGTACTCAGGGTGCTGGGTGCTCAGTACTCAGGGTGCTGGGTGATCAGTACTCGGGTGCTGGGTGCTCAGTGCTCAGGTTGCTGGGTGCTCAGTGCTCAGTACTCAGGGTGCTGGGTGCTCAGTGCTCGGGGTGCTGGGTGCACAGTGCTCAGTACTCAGGGTGCTGGGTGCTCAGTGCTCAGGGTGCTGGGTAATCAGTGCTCTGGGTGCTGGGTGCTCAGTACTCAGGGTGCTGGGTGCTCAGTACTCAGGGTGCTCAGTGCTCAGTACTCAGGGTGCTCAGTGCTCAGTACTCAGGGTGCTCAGTGCTCAGGGTGCTGGGTGCTCAGTGCTCGGGGTGCTGGGTGCTCAGTCCTCAGGGTGCTGGGTGCTCAGTGCTCAGGGTGCTCGGTGCTCAGTGCTCAGGGTGCTGGGGGCTCAGTACTCAGGGTGCTGGGTGCTCAGTGCTCGGGGTGCTGGATGCTCAGTACTCAGGGTGCTGGGTGCTCAGTGCTCAGGGTGCTGGGTGCTCAGTGCTCAGGGTGCTCGGTGCTTAGTACTCGGGGTGCTGGGTGCTCAGTACTCAGGGTTCTGGGTGCTCAGTGCTCAGGGTGCTGGGTGCTCAGTGCTCAGGGTGCTGGGTGCTCAGTACTCAGGGTGCTGGGTGCTCAGTACTCAGGGTATTGGGTGCTCAGTTCTCAGGGTGCTGGGTGCTCAGTGCTCGGGGTGCTGGGTGCTCAGTGCTCGGGGTGCTCGGTGCTCAGTGCTCAAGGTGCTGGGTGCTCAGTACTCAGGGTGATCATTGCTCAGGATGCTGGGTGCTCAGTGCTCGGGGTGCTGGGTACTCAGTGCTCAGTACACAGGGTGCTGGGTGCTCAGTGCTCGGGGTCCTGGGTGCTCAGTGCTCAGTACTCAGGGTGCTGGGTGCTCAGTGCTCGGGGTGCTTGATGCTCAGTACTCAGGGTGCTGGGTACTCAGTGCTCAGGGTGCTGGGTGCTCAGTACTCAGGGTGCTGGGTGCTCAGTACTCAGTATGCTGGGTGCTCAGTGCTCGGGGTGCTCAGTACTCAGGGTGCTGTGTGTTCAGTGCTCAGGGTACTGGGTGCTCAGTACTCAGGGTGCTCAGTGCTTGGGGTGCTGGGTGCGCAGTACTCAGGATGTTGGGTGCTCAGTACTCAGGGTGCTCAGTGCTTGGGGTGCTGGGTGCTCAGTACTCAGGGTTCTCAGTGCTTGGGTTGTTGGGTGCTCAGTACTCAGGGTGCTGGGTGCTCAGTGCTCAGGGTGCTGGGTGCTCAGTACTCAGGGTGCTGGGTGCTCATTACTCAGGGTGCTAGGTGCTCAGTGTTCGGGGTGCTGGGTGCTCAGTGCTCGGGGTGCTGGGTGCTCAGTACTCGGGGTGCTCGGTGCTCAGTACGTTGGGTGCTCACTAATCAGGGTGCTGGGTGCTCAGTGCTCAGGGTGCTGGGTGCTCAGTGCTCAGGGTGCTGGGTGCTCAGTACTCAGGGTGCTGGGTGCGCAGTGCTCAGGGTGCTGGGTGCTCAGTGCTCAGGGTGCTGGGTGCTCAGTGCTCTGGGTGCTGGGTGCTCAGTGCTCGGGGCGCTGGGTGCTCAGTGCTTGGGGTGCTCGGAGCTCAGTACTCAGTGTGCTGGGTGCTCAGTGCTCGGGGTGCTCGGTGCTCAGTACTCAGGGTGCTGGGTGCTAAGTGCTCGGGGTGCTCGGTGCTCAGTACGTTGGGTGCTCACTACTCAGGGTGCTGGGTGCTCAGTGCTCAGGGTGCTGCGTGCTGAGTGCTCAGGGTGCTGGGTGCTCAGTGCTCAGGGTGCTGGGTGCTCAGTACTCAGGGTGCTGGGTGCGCAGTACTCGGGGTGATGGGTGCTCAGTGCTCAGGGTGCTGGGTGCTCAGTGCTCAGGGTGCTGGGTGCTCAGTACTCGGGGTGCTGGGTGCTCAGTACTCAGGGTGCTGGGTGCTCAGTACTCAGGGTGCTGGGTGATCAGTACTCGGGTGCTGGGTGCTCAGTGCTCAGAGTGCTGGGTGCTCAGTGCTTGGGGTCCTGGGTGCTCAGTGCTCAGTACTCAGGGTGCTGGGTGCACAGTACTCAGGGTGCTGGGTGCTCAGTGCTCGGGGTGCTGGGTGCTCAGTGCTCGGGGTGCTCGGTGCTCAGTACTCAGGGTGCTGGGTGCTCAGTGCTCGGGGTGCTCAGTACTCAGGGTGCTGTGTGTTCAGTGCTCAGGGTGCTGGGTGCTCAGTACTCAGGGTGCTCGGTGCTTAGTACTCAGGGTGCTGGGTGCTCAGTACTCCGGGTGCTGGGTGCTCAGTGCTCGGGGTGCTCAGTGCTCAGTGCTCAACGTGCTGGGTGCTCAGTACTCAGGGTGATCACTGCTCAGGGTGCTGGGTGCTCAGTACTCAGGGTGCTGGGTGCTCAGTACTCAGGGTGCTCAGTGCTCAGTACTCAGGGTGCTCAGTGCTCAGTACTAAGGGTGCTCAGTGCTCAGGGTGCTGGGTGCTCAGTGCTCGGGGTGCTGGGTACTCAGTGCTCAGTACACAGGGTGCTGGGTGCTCAGTGCTCGGGGTCCTGGGTGCTCAGTGCTCAGTACTCAGGGTGCTGGGTGCTCAGTGCTCGGGGTGCTTGATGCTCAGTACTCAGGGTGCTGGTTGCTCAGTGCTCAGGGTGCTGGGTGCTCAGTACTCAGGGTGCTGGGTGCTCAGTACTCAGTATGCTGGATGCTCAGTGCTCGGGGTGCTCAGTACTCAGGGTGCTGTGTGTTCAGTGCTCAGGGTACTGGGTGCTCAGTACTCAGGGTGCTCAGTGCTTGGGGTGCTGGGTGCGCAGTACTCAGGGTGTTGGGTGCTCAGTACTCAGGGTGCTCAGTGCTTGGGGTGCTGGGTGCTCAGTACTCAGGGTTCTCAGTGCTTGGGGTGTTGGGTGCTCAGTACTCAGGGTGCTGGGTGCTCAGTGCTCAGGGTGCTGGGTGCTCAGTACTCAGCGTGCTGGGTGCTCATTACTCAGGGTGCTAGGTGCTCAGTGTTCGGGGTGCTGGGTGCTCAGTGCTCGCGGTGCTGGGTGCTCATTACTCAGGGTGCTAGGTGCTCAGTGTTCGGGGTGTTGGGTGCTCAGTACTCAGGGTGCTGGGTGCTCAGTACTCAGGGTGCTTGGTGCTCACTACTCAGGGTGCTGGGTGCTCTGTGCTCGGGGTGCTGGGTGCTCAGTGCTCAGGGTTCTGGGTGCTCAGTGCTCGGGGTGCTGGGTGCTCAGTGCTCGGGGTGCTCGGAGCTCAGTACTCAGGGTGCTGGGTGCTCAGTGCTCGGGGTGCTCGTTGCTCAGTACGTTGGGTGCTCACTACTCACCGTGCTGGGTGCTCAGTGCTCAGGGTGCTGGGTGCTCAGTGCTCAGGGTGCTGGGTGCTCAGTGCTCAGGGTGCTGGGTGCTCAGTACTCAGGGTGCTGGGTGCGCAGTGCTCGGGGTGCTGGGTGCTCAGTGCTCAGGGTGCTGGGTGCTCAGTGCTCAGGGTGCTGGGTGCTCAGTACTCGGGGTGCTGGGTGCTCAGTACTCAGGGTGCTGGGTGCTCAGTACTCAGGGTGCTGGGTGATCAGTACTCGGGTGCTGGGTGCTCAGTGCTCAGGTTGCTGGGTGCTCAGTGCTCAGTACTCAGGGTGCTGGGTGCTCAGTGCTCGGGGTGCTGGGTGCACAGTGCTCAGTACTCAGGGTGCTGGGTGCTCAGTGCTCAGGGTGCTGGGTACTCAGTGCTCGGGGTGCTGGGTGCTCAGTACTCAGGGTGCTGGGTGCTCAGTACTCAGGGTGCTCAGTGCTCAGTACTCAGGGTGCTCAGTGCTCAGTACTCAGGGTGCTCAGTGCTCAGGGTGCTGTGTGCTCAGTGCTCGGGTTGCTGGGTGCTCAGTCCTCAGGGTGCTGGGTGCTCAGTGCTCAGGGTGCTCGGTGCTCAGTGCTCAGGGTGCTGGGGGCTCAGTACTCAGGGTGCTGGGTGCTCAGTGCTCGGGGTGCTGGGTGCTCAGTACTCAGGGTGCTGGGTGCTCAGTGCTCAGGGTGCTGGGTGCTCAGTGCTCAGGGTGCTCGGTGCTTAGTACTCGGGGTGCTGGGTGCTCAGTACTCAGGGTTCTGGGTGCTCAGTGCTCAGGGTGCTGGGTGCTCAGTGCTCAGGGTGCTGGGTGCTCAGTACTCAGGGTGCTCTGTGCTCAGTACTCAGGGTGCTGGGTGCTCAGTAATCAGGGTGCTGGGTGCTCAGTGCTCGGGGTGCTGGGTGCTCAGTGCTCGGGGTGCTCGGTGCTCAGTGCTCAAGGTGCTGGGTGCTCAGTACTCAGGGTGATCATTGCTCAGGATGCTGGGTGCTCAGTGCTCGGGGTGCTGGGTACTCAGTGCTCAGTACACAGGGTGCTGGGTGCTCAGTGCTCGGGGTCCTGGGTGCTCAGTGCTCAGTACTCAGGGTGCTGGGTGCTCAGTGCTCGGGGTGCTTGATGCTCAGTACTCAGGGTGCTGGGTGCTCAGTGCTCAGGGTGCTGGGTGCTCAGTACTCAGGGTGCTGGGTGCTCAGTACTCAGTATGCTGGGTGCTCAGTGCTCGGGGTGCTCAGTACTCAGGGTGCTGTGTGTTCAGTGCTCAGGGTACTGGGTGCTCAGTACTCAGGGTGCTCTGTGCTTGGGGTGCTGGGTGCGCAGTACTCAGGATGTTGGGTGCTCAGTACTCAGGGTGCTCAGTGCTTGGGGCGCTGGGTGCTCAGTACTCAGGGTTCTCAGTGCTTGGGTTGTTGGGTGCTCAGTACTCAGGGTGCTGGGTGCTCAGTGCTCAGGGTGCTGGGTGCTCAGTACTCAGGGTGCTGGGTGCTCATTACTCAGGGTGCTAGGTGCTCAGTGTTCGGGGTGCTGGGTGCTCAGTGCTCGGGGTGCTGGGTGCTCAGTACTCGGGGTGCTCGGTGCTCAGTACGTTGGGTGCTCACTAATCAGGGTGCTGGGTGCTCAGTGCTCAGGGTGCTGGGTGCTCAGTGCTCAGGGTGCTGGGTGCTCAGTACTCAGGGTGCTGGGTGCGCAGTGCTCAGGGTGCTGGGTGCTCAGTGCTCAGGGTGCTGGGTGCTCAGTGCTCTGGGTGCTGGGTGCTCAGTGCTCGGGGCGCTGGGTGCTCAGTGCTCTTGGTGCTCGGAGCTCAGTACTCAGTGTGCTGGGTGCTCAGTGCTCGGGGTGCTCGGTGCTCAGTACTCAGGGTGCTGGGTGCTAAGTGCTCGGGGTGCTCGGTGCTCAGTACGTTGGGTGCTCACTACTCAGGGTGCTGGGTGCTCAGTGCTCAGGGTGCTGCGTGCTGAGTGCTCAGGGTGCTGGGTGCTCAGTGCTCAGGGTGCTGGGTGCTCAGTACTCAGGGTGCTGGGTGCGCAGTGCTCGGGGTGATGGGTGCTCAGTGCTCAGGGTGCTGGGTGCTCAGTGCTCAGGGTGCTGGGTGCTCAGTACTCTGGGTGCTGGGTGCTCAGTACTCAGGGTGCTGGGTGCTCAGTACTCAGGGTGCTGGGTGATCAGTACTCGGGTGCTGGGTGCTCAGTGCTCAGAATGCTGGGTGCTCAGTGCTTGGGGTGCTGGGTGCTCAGTGCTCAGTACTCAGGTTGCTGGGTGCACAGTACTCAGGGTGCTGGGTGCTCAGTGCTCGGGGTGCTGGGTGCTCAGTGCTCGGGGTGCTCGGTGCTCAGTACTCAGTGTGCTGGGTGCTCAGTGCTCGGGGTGCTCAGTACTCAGGGTGCTGTGTGTTCAGTGCTCAGGGTGCTGGGTGCTCAGTACTCAGGGTGCTCGGTGCTTAGTACTCAGGGTGCTGGGTGCTCAGTACTCCGGGTGCTGGGTGCTCAGTGCTCGGGGTGCTCAGTGCTCAGTGCTCAACGTGCTGGGTGCTCAGTACTCAGGGTGATCATTGCTCAGGGTGCTGGGTGCTCAGTACTCAGGGTGCTGGGTGCTCAGTACTCAGGGTGCTCAGTGCTCAGTACTCAGGGTGCTCAGTGCTCAGTACTAAGGGTGCTCAGTGCTCAGGGTGCTGGGTGCTCAGTGTTCGGGGTGCTCGGTGCTCAGTACTCAGGGTGCTGGGTGCTCAGTGCTCATGGTGCTGGGTGCTCAGTGCTCAGGGTGCTGGTTGCTCAGTGCTCAGGGTGCTGGGTGCTCAGTACTCAGGGTGCTGGGTCATCAGTACTCGGGTGCTGGGTGCTCAGTGCTCAGGTTGCTGGGTGCTCAGTGCTCAGTACTCAGGGTGCTGGGTGCTCAGTGCTCGGGGTGCTGGGTGCACAGTGCTCAGTACTCAGGGTGCTGGGTGCTCAGTGCTCAGGGTGCTGGGTACTCAGTGCTCGGGGTGCTGGGTGCTCAGTACTCAGGGTGCTGGGTGCTCAGTACTCAGGGTGCTCAGTGCTCAGTACTCAGGGTGCTCAGTGCTCAGTACTCAGGGTGCTCAGTGCTCAGGGTGCTGGGTGCTCAGTGCTCGGGGTGCTGGGTGCTCAGTCCTCAGGGTGCTGGGTGCTCAGTGCTCAGGGTGCTCGGTGCTCAGTGCTCAGGGTGCTGGGGGCTCAGTACTCAGGGTGCTGGGTGCTCAGTGCTCGGGGTGCTGGGTGCTCAGTACTCAGGGTGCTGGGTGCTCAGTGCTCAGGGTGCTGGGTGCTCAGTGCTCAGGGTGCTCGGTGCTTAGTACTCGGGGTGCTGGGTGCTCAGTACTCAGGGTTCTGGGTGCTCAGTGCTCAGGGTGCTGGGTGCTCAGTGCTCAGGGTGCTGGGTGCTCAGTACTCAGGGTGCTGGGTGCTCAGTACTCAGGGTGCTGGGTGCTCAGTACTCAGGGTGCTGGGTGCTCAGTGCTCGGGGTGCTGGGTGCTCAGTGCTCGGGGTGCTCGGTGCTCAGTGCTCAAGGTGCTGGGTGCTCAGTACTCAGGGTGATCATTGCTCAGGATGCTGGGTGCTCAGTGCTCGGGGTGCTGGGTACTCAGTGCTCAGTACACAGGGTGCTGGGTGCTCAGTGCTCGGGGTCCTGGGTGCTCAGTGCTCAGTACTCAGGGTGCTGGGTGCTCAGTGCTCAGGGTGCTGGGTGCTCAGTACTCAGGGTGCTGGGTGCTCAGTACTCAGTATGCTGGGTGCTCAGTGCTCGGGGTGCTCAGTACTCAGGGTGCTGTGTGTTCAGTGCTCAGGGTACTGGGTGCTCAGTACTCAGGGTGCTCAGTGCTTGGGGTGCTGGGTGCTCAGTACTCAGGGTTCTCAGTGCTTGGGTTGTTGGGTGCTCAGTACTCAGGGTGCTGGGTGCTCAGTGCTCAGGGTGCTGGGTGCTCAGTACTCAGGGTGCTGGGTGCTCATTACTCAGGGTGCTAGGTGCTCAGTGTTCGGGGTGCTGGGTGCTCAGTGCTCGGGGTGCTGGGTGCTCAGTACTCGGGGTGCTCGGTGCTCAGTACGTTGGGTGCTCACTAATCAGGGTGCTGGGTGCTCAGTGCTCAGGGTGCTGGGTGCTCAGTGCTCAGGGTGCTGGGTGCTCAGTACTCAGGGTGCTGGGTGCGCAGTGCTCAGGGTGCTGGGTGCTCAGTGCTCAGGGTGCTGGGTGCTCAGCGCTCTGGGTGCTGGGTGCTCAGTGCTCGGGGCGCTGGGTGCTCAGTGCTCGGGGTGCTCGGAGCTCAGTACTCAGTGTGCTGGGTGCTCAGTGCTCGGGGTGCTCGGTGCTCAGTACTCAGGGTGCTGGGTGCTAAGTGCTCGGGGTGCTCGGTGCTCAGTACGTTGGGTGCTCACTACTCAGGGTGCTGGGTGCTCAGTGCTCAGGTTGCTGCGTGCTGAGTGCTCAGGGTGCTGGGTGCTCAGTGCTCAGGGTGCTGGGTGCTCAGTACTCAGGGTGCTGGGTGCGCAGTGCTCGGGGTGATGGGTGCTCAGTGCTCAGGGTGCTGGGTGCTCAGTGCTCAGGGTGCTGGGTGCTCAGTACTCGGGGTGCTGGGTGCTCAGTACTCAGGGTGCTGGGTGCTCAGTACTCAGGGTGCTGGGTGATCAGTACTCGGGTGCTGGGTGCTCAGTGCTCAGAATGCTGGGTGCTCAGTGCTTGGGGTGCTGGGTGCTCAGTGCTCAGTACTCAGGGTGCTGGGTGCACAGTACTCAGGGTGCTGGGTGCTCAGTGCTCGGGGTGCTGGGTGCTCAGTGCTCGGGGTGCTCGGTGCTCAGTACTCAGGGTGCTGGGTGCTCAGTGCTCGGGGTGCTCAGTACTCAGGGTGCTGTGTGTTCAGTGCTCAGGGTGCTGGGTGCTCAGTACTCAGGGTGCTCGGTGCTTAGTACTCAGGGTGCTGGGTGCTCAGTACTCCGGGTGCTGGGTGCTCAGTGCTCGGGGTGCTCAGTGCTCAGTGCTCAACGTGCTGGGTGCTCAGTACTCAGGGTGATCATTGCTCAGGGTGCTGGGTGCTCAGTACTCAGGGTGCTGGGTGCTCAGTACTCAGGGTGCTCAGTGCTCAGTACTCAGGGTGCTCAGTGCTCAGTACTAAGGGTGCTCAGTGCTCAGGGTGCTGGGTGCTCAGTGTTCGGGGTGCTCGGTGCTCAGTACTCAGGGTGCTGGGTGCTCAGTGCTCATGGTGCTGGGTGCTCAGTGCTCAGGGTGCTGGTTGCTCAGTGCTCAGGGTGCTGGGTGCTCAGTACTCAGGGTTTTCGGTGCTCAGTACTCGGGGTGCTCAGTGCTCAGTACTCAGGGTGCTGGGTGCTCAGTGCTCAGGGTGCTGGGTGCTCAGTACTCAGGGTGCTGGGTGCTCGGTGCTCAGTACGCTGGGTGCTCAGTACTCAGGTTGCTGGGAACTCAGTACTCAGGGTGCTGGGTGCTCAGTACTCAGGGTGCTCGGTGCTCAGTACTCAGGGTGCTGGGTGCTCAGTGCTCAGGGTGCTGGGTGCTCAGTACTCAGGGTGCTGGGTGCTCAGTGCTCGGGGTGCTCGGTGCTCACTACGCTGGGTGCTCAGTACTCAGGGTGCTGGGTGCTCAGTACTCAGGGTGCTGTGTGCTCAGTACTCAGGGTGCTGGGTGCTTAGTACTCAGGGTGCTGGGTGCTTAGTACTCAGGGTGCTGGCTGCTCAGTGCTCAGGGTGCTCGGTGCTCAGTGCTCGGGGTCCTGGGTGCTCAGTACTCAGGGTGGTCAGTGCTCAGTGCTCTGGGTGCTGGGTGCTCTGTGCTCGGGGTGCTGGGTGCTCATTGCTCAGGGTGGTGGGTGCTCAGTACTCAGGGTGCTGGGTGCGCAGTGCTCGGGGTGCTGGGTGCTCAGTGCTCGGGGTGCTGTGTGCTCAGTGCTCAGGGTGCTGGGTGCTCAGTACTCAGGGTGCTGGGTGCTCAGTACTCAGGGTGCTGGGTGCTCAGTACTCAGGGTGCTGGGTGATCAGTACTCGGGTGCTGGGTGCTCAGTGCTCAGAGTGCTGGGTGCTCAGTGCTTGGGGTGCTGGGTGCTCAGTGCTCAGTACTCAGGGTGCTGGGTGCTCAGTGCTCTTGGTGCTGGGTGCACAGTGCTCAGTACTCAGGGTGCTGGGTGCTCAGTGCTCAGGGTGCTGGGTGCTCAGTGCTCAGGGTGCTGGGTGCTCAGTGCTCAGCGTGCTGGGTGCTCAGTGCTCAGGGTGCTGGGTACTCAGTGCTCGGGGTGCTGGGTGCTCAGTACTCAGGGTGCTGGGTGCTCAGTACCCAGGGTGCTCAGTGCTCAGTACTCAGGGTGCTCAGTGCTCAGTACTCAGGGTGCTCAGTGCTCAGGGTGCTGGGTGCTCAGTGCTCGGGGTGCTGGGTGCTCAGTCCTCAGGGTGCTGGGTGCTCAGTGCTCAGGGTGCTCGGTGCTCAGTGCTCAGGGTGCTGGGTGCTCAGTACTCAGGGTGCTGGTTGCTCAGTTCTCGGGGTGCTGGGTGCTCAGTACTCAGGGTGCTGGGTGCTCAGTGCTCAGGGTGCTGGGTGCTCAGTGCTCAGGGTGCTCGGTGCTTAGTACTCAGGGTGCTGGGTGCTCAGTACTCAGGGTGCTGGGTGCTGAGTTCTCAGGGTGCTGGGTGCTCAGTGCTCAGGGTGCTGGGTGCTCAGTACTCAGGGTGCTGGGTGCTCAGTTCTCTGGGTGCTGGGTGCTCAGTACTCAGGGAGCTGGGTGCTCAGTACTCAGGGTGCTGGGTGCTCAGTACTCGGGTGCTGGGTGCTCAGTGCTCAGGGTGCTGGGTGCTCAGTGCTTGGGGTGCTGGGTGCTCAGTGCTCAGTACTCAGGGTGCTGGGGGCTCAGTGCTCAGTACTCAGGGTGCTGGGTGCTCAGTGCTCAGGGTGCTGGGTGCTCAGTGCTCAGGGTGCTTTGTGCTCAGTGCTCAGGGTGCTGGGTGCTCAGTACTCAGGGTGCTCGGTGCTTAGTACTCAGGGTGCTGGGTGCTCAGTACTCAGGGTGCTGGGTGCTCAGTGCTCAGGGTGCTGGGTGCTCAGTGCTCAGGGTGCTGGGTGCTCAGTACTCATGGTGCTGTGTGCTCAGTTCTCTGGGTGCTGGGTGCTCAGTACTCAGGGTTCTCAGTGCTTGGGTTGTTGGGTGCTCAGTACTCAGGGTGCTGGGTGCTCAGTGCTCAGGGTGCTGGGTGCTCAGTACTCAGGGTGCTGGGTGCTCATTACTCAGGGTGCTAGGTGCTCAGTGTTCGGGGTGCTGGGTGCTCAGTGCTCGGGGTGCTGGGTGCTCAGTACTCGGGGTGCTCGGTGCTCAGTACGTTGGTTGCTCACTAATCAGGGTGCTGGGTGCTCAGTGCTCAGGGTGCTGGGTGCTCAGTGCTCAGGGTGCTGGGTGCTCAGTACTCAGGGTGCTGGGTGCGCAGTGCTCAGGGTGCTGGGTGCTCAGTGCTCAGGGTGCTGGGTGCTCAGTGCTCTGGGTGCTGGGTGCTCAGTGCTCGGGGCGCTGGGTGCTCAGTGCTCGGGGTGCTCGGAGCTCAGTACTCAGTGTGCTGGGTGCTCAGTGCTCGGGGTGCTCGGTGCTCAGTACTCAGGGTGCTGGGTGCTAAGTGCTCGGGGTGCTCGGTGCTCAGTATGTTGGGTGCTCACTACTCAGGGTGCTGGGTGCTCAGTGCTCAGGGTGCTGCGTGCTGAGTGCTCAGGGTGCTGGGTGCTCAGTGCTCAGGGAGCTGGGTGCTCAGTACTCAGGGTGCTGGGTGCGCAGTGCTCGGGGTGATGGGTGCTCAGTGCTCAGGGTGCTGGGTGCTCAGTGCTCAGGGTGCTGGGTGCTCAGTACTCGGGGTGCTGGGTGCTCAGTACTCAGGGTGCTGGGTGCTCAGTACTCAGGGTGCTGGGTGATCAGTACTCGGGTGCTGGGTGCTCAGTGCTCAGAATGCTGGGTGCTCAGTGCTTGGGGTGCTGGGTGCTCAGTGCTCAGTACTCAGGGTGCTGGGTGCACAGTACTCAGGGTGCTGGGTGCTCAGTGCTCGGGGTGCTGGGTGCTCAGTGCTCGGGGTGCTCGGTGCTCAGTACTCAGGGTGCTGGGTGCTCAGTGCTCGGGGTGCTCAGTACTCAGGGTGCTGTGTGTTCAGTGCTCAGGGTGCTGGGTGCTCAGTACTCAGGGTGCTCGGTGCTTAGTACTCAGGGTGCTGGGTGCTCAGTACTCCGCGTGCTGGGTGCTCAGTGCTTGGGGTGCTGGGTGCTCAGTGCTCAGTACTCAGGGTGCTGGGTGCTCAGTGCTCTTGGTGCTGGGTGCACAGTGCTCAGTACTCAGGGTGCTGGGTGCTCAGTGCTCAGGGTGCTGGGTGCTCAGTGCTCAGGGTGCTGGGTGCTCAGTGCTCAGCGTGCTGGGTGCTCAGTGCTCAGGGTGCTGGGTACTCAGTGCTCGGGGTGCTGGGTGCTCAGTACTCAGGGTGCTCAGTGCTCATTACTCAGGGTGCTCAGTGCTCAGTACTCAGGGTGCTCAGTGCTCAGGGTGCTGGGTGCTCAGTGCTCGGGGTGCTGGGTGCTCAGTCCTCAGGGTGCTGGGTGCTCAGTGCTCAGGGTGCTCGGTGCTCAGTGCTCAGGGTGCTGGCTGCTCAGTACTCAGGGTGCTGGTTGCTCAGTTCTCGGGGTGCTGGGTGCTCAGTACTCAGGGTGCTGGGTGCTCAGTGCTCAGGGTGCTGGGTGCTCAGTGCTCAGGGTGCTCGGTGCTTAGTACTCAGGGTGCTGGGTGCTCAGTACTCAGGGTGCTGGGTGCTCAGTGCTCAGGGTGCTGGGTGCTCAGTGCTCAGGGTGCTGGGTGCTCAGTACTCAGGGTGCTGGGTGCTCAGTTCTCTGGGTGCTGGGTGCTCAGTACTCAGGGAGCTGGGTGCTCAGTACTCAGGGTGCTGGGTGCTCAGTACTCGGGTGCTGGGTGCTCAGTGCTCAGGGTGCTGGGTGCTCAGTGCTTGGGGTGCTGGGTGCTCAGTGCTCAGTACTCAGGGTGCTGGGGGCTCAGTGCTCAGTACTCAGGGTGCTGGGTGCTCAGTGCTCAGGGTGCTGGGTGGTCAGTGCTCAGGGTGCTGGGTGCTCAGTGCTCAGGGTGCTGGGTGCTCAGTACTCAGGGTGCTCGGTGCTTAGTACTCAGGGTGCTGGGTGCTCAGTACTCAGGGTGCTGGGTGCTCAGTGCTCAGGGTGCTGGGTGCTCAGTGCTCAGGGTGCTGGGTGCTCAGTACTCAGGGTGCTGTGTGCTCAGTTCTCTGGGTGCTGGGTGCTCAGTACTCAGGGAGCTGGGTGCTCAGTACTCAGGGTGCTGGGTGCTCAGTACTCGGGTGCTGGGTGCTCTGTGCTCGGGGTGCTGGGTGCTCATTGCTCAGGGTGGTGGGTGCTCAGTACTCAGGGTGCTGGGTGCGCAGTGCTCGGGGTGCTGGGTGCTCAGTGCTCGGGGTGCTGGGTGCTCAGTGCTCAGGGTGCTGGGTGCTCAGTACTCGGGGTGCTGGGTGCTCAGTACTCAGGGTGCTGGGTGCTCAGTACTCAGGGTGCTGGGTGATCAGTACTCGGGTGCTGGGTGCTCAGTGCTCAGAGTGCTGGGTGCTCAGTGCTTGGGGTGCTGGGTGCTCAGTGCTCAGTACTCAGGGTGCTGGGTGCTCAGTGCTCTTGGTGCTGGGTGCACAGTGCTCAGTACTCAGGGTGCTGGGTGCTCAGTGCTCAGGGTGCTGGGTGCTCAGTGCTCAGGGTGCTGGGTGCTCAGTGCTCAGCGTGCTGGGTGCTCAGTGCTCAGGGTGCTGGGTACTCAGTGCTCGGGGTGCTGGGTGCTCAGTACTCAGGGTGCTGGGTGCTCAGTACTCAGGGTGCTCAGTGCTCAGTACTCAGGGTGCTCAGTGCTCAGTACTCAGGGTGCGCAGTGCTCAGGGTGCTGGGTGCTCAGTGCTCGTGGTGCTGGGTGCTCAGTCCTCAGGGTGCTGGGTGCTCAGTGCTCAGGGTGCTCGGTGCTCAGTGCTCAGGGTGCTGGGTGCTCAGTACTCAGGGTGCTGGTTGCTCAGTTCTCGGGGTGCTGGGTGCTCAGTACTCAGGGTGCTGGGTGCTCAGTGCTCAGGGTGCTGGATGCTCAGTGCTCAGGGTGCTCGGTGCTTAGTACTCAGGGTGCTGGGTGCTCAGTACTCAGGGTGCTGGGTGCTCAGTGCTCAGGGTGCTGGGTGCTCAGTGCTCAGGGTGCTGGGTGCTCAGTACTCAGGGTGCTGGGTGCTCAGTTCTCTGGGTGCTGGGTGCTCAGTACTCAGGGAGCTGGGTGCTCAGTACTCAGGGTGCTGGGTGCTCAGTTCTCGGGTGCTGGGTGCTCAGTGCTCAGGGTGCTGGGTGCTCAGTGCTTGGGGTGCTGGGTGCTCAGTGCTCAGTACTCAGGGTGCTGGGGGCTCAGTGCTCAGTACTCAGGGTGCTGGGTGCTCAGTGTTCAGGGTGCTGGGTGCTCAGTGCTCAGGGTGCTGGGTGCTCAGTGCTCAGGGTGCTGGGTGCTCAGTACTCAGGGTGCTCGGTGCTTAGTACTCAGGGTGCTGGGTGCTCAGTACTCTGGGTGCTGGGTGCTCAGTGCTCAGGGTGCTGGGTGCTCAGGGTGCTGGGTGCTCAGTACTCAGGGTGCTGTGTGCTCAGTTCTCTGGGTGCTGGGTGCTCAGTACTCAGGGAGCTGGGTGCTCAGTACTCAGGGTGCTGGGTGCTCAGTACTCGGGTGCTGGGTGCTCAGTGCTCAGGGTGCTGGGTGCTCAGTGCTTGGGGTGCTGGGTGCTCAGTGCTCAGTACTCAGGGTGCTGGGTGCTCAGTGCTCAGTACTCAGGGTGCTGGGTGCTCAGTGCTCAGGGTGCTGGGTGCTCAGTGCTCAGGGTGCTGGGTGCTCAGTGCTCAGGGTGCTGGGTGCTCAGTACTCAGGGTGCTCGGTGCTTAGTACTCAGGGTGCTGGGTGCTCAGTACTCCGGGTGCTGGGTGCTCAGTGCTCAGTACTCAGGGTGCTGGGTGCTCAGTACTCAGGGTGCTGGGTGCTCAGTGCTCGGGGTGCTGGGTGCTCAGTGCTCGGGGTGCTCGGTGCTCAGTACACAGGGTGCTGGGTGCTCAGTGCTCGGGGTGCTCAGTACTCAGGGTGCTGTGTGTTCAGTGCTCAGGGTGCTTGGTGCTCAGTACTCAGGGTGCTCGGTGCTTAGTACTCAGGGTGCTGGGTGCTCAGTACTCCGGGTGCTGGGTGCTCAGTGCTCGGGGTGCTCAGTGCTCAGTGCTCAAGGTGCTGGGTGCTCAGTAATCAGGGTGATCATTGCTCAGGGTGCTGGGTGCTCAGTACTCAGGGTGCTGGGTGCTCAGTACTCAGGGTGCTCAGTGCTCAGTACTCAGGGTGCTCAGTGCTCAGTACTAAGGGTGCTCAGTGCTCAGGGTGCTGGGTGCTCAGTGTTCGGGGTGCTCGGTGCTCAGTACTCAGGGTGCTGGGTGCTCAGTGCTCATGGTGCTGGGTGCTCAGTGCTCAGGGTGCTGGTTGCTCAGTGCGCAGGGTGCTGGGTGCTCAGTACTCAGGGTTTTCGGTGCTCAGTACTCCGGGTGCTCAGTGCTCAGTACTCAGGGTGCTGGGTGCTCAGTGCTCAGGGTGCTGGGTGCTCAGTACTCAGGGTGCTGGGTGCTCGGTGCTCAGTACGCTGGGTGCTCAGTACTCAGGTTGCTGGGTACTCAGTACTCAGGGTGCTGGGTGCTCAGTACTCAGGGTGCTCGGTGCTCAGTACTCAGGGTGCTGGGTGCTCAGTGCTCAGGGTGCTGGGTGCTCAGTACTCAGGGTGCTGGGTGCTCAGTGCTCGGGGTGCTCGGTGCTCAGTACGCTGGGTGCTCAGTACTCAGGGTGCTGGGTGCTCAGTACTCAGGGTGCTGTGTGCTCAGTACTCAGGGTGCTGGGTGCTTAGTACTCAGGGTGCTGGGTTTTTAGTACTCAGGGTGCTGGCTGCTCAGTGCTCAGGGTGCTCGGTGCTCAGTGCTCTGGGTGCTGGGTGCTCTGTGCTCGGGGTGCTGGGTGCTCATTGCTCAGGGTGCTGGGTGCTCAGTTCTCAGGGTGCTCAGTGCTCGGTGCTCGGGATGCTGGGTGCTCAGTGCTCGGGGTGCTGGGTGCTCAGTGCTCAGGGCGCTGGGTGCTCAGTGCTCAGGGATCTGGGTGCTCAGTGCTCAGGGCGCTGGGTACTCAGTACTCGGGGTGCTCGGAGCTCAGTACTCAGTGTGCCGGGTGCTCAGTGCTCGGGGTGCTCGGTGCTCAGTACTCAGGGTGCTGGGTGCTCAGTGCACGGGGTGCTCGGTGCTCAGTACTCAGGGTGCTGGGTGCTCAGTGCTCGGGGTGCTCGGTGCTCAGTACGTTGGGTGCTCACTACTCAGGGTGCTGGGTGCTCAGTGCTCAGGGTGCTCGGTGCTCAGTGCTCAGGGTGCTGGGTGCTCAGTACTCAGGGTGCTGGTTGCTCAGTTCTCGGGGTGCTGGGTGCTCAGTACTCAGGGTGCTGGGTGCTCAGTGCTCAGGGTGCTGGGTGCTCAGTGCTCAGGGTGCTCGGTGCTTAGTACTCAGGGTGCTGGGTGCTCAGTACTCAGGGTGCTGGGTGCTCAGTGCTCAGGGTGCTGGGTGCTCAGTGCTCAGGGTGCTGGGTGCTCAGTACTCAGGGTGCTGGGTGCTCAGTTCTCTGGGTGCTGGGTGCTCAGTACTCAGGGAGCTGGGTGCTCAGTACTCAGGGTGCTGGGTGCTCAGTACTCGGGTGCTGGGTGCTCAGTGCTCAGGGTGCTGGGTGCTCAGTGCTTGGGGTGCTGGGTGCTCAGTGCTCAGTACTCAGGGTGCTGGGGGCTCAGTGCTCAGTACTCAGGGTGCTCGGTGCTCAGTGCTCTGGGTGCTGGGTGCTCTGTGCTCGGGGTGCTGGGTGCTCATTGCTCAGGGTGCTGGGTGCTCAGTTCTCAGGGTGCTCAGTGCTCGGTGCTCGGGATGCTGGGTGCTCAGTGCTCGGGGTGCTGGGTGCTCAGTGCTCAGGGCGCTGGGTGCTCAGTGCTCAGGGATCTGGGTGCTCAGTGCTCAGGGCGCTGGGTACTCAGTACTCGGGGTGCTCGGAGCTCAGTACTCAGTGTGCCGGGTGCTCAGTGCTCGGGGTGCTCGGTGCTCAGTACTCAGGGTGCTGGGTGCTCAGTGCACGGGGTGCTCGGTGCTCAGTACTCAGGGTGCTGGGTGCTCAGTGCTCGGGGTGCTCGGTGCTCAGTACGTTGGGTGCTCACTACTCAGGGTGCTGGGTGCTCAGTGCTCAGGGTGCTCGGTGCTCAGTGCTCAGGGTGCTGGGTGCTCAGTACTCAGGGTGCTGGTTGCTCAGTTCTCGGGGTGCTGGGTGCTCAGTACTCAGGGTGCTGGGTGCTCAGTGCTCAGGGTGCTGGGTGCTCAGTGCTCAGGGTGCTCGGTGCTTAGTACTCAGGGTGCTGGGTGCTCAGTACTCAGGGTGCTGGGTGCTCAGTGCTCAGGGTGCTGGGTGCTCAGTGCTCAGGGTGCTGGGTGCTCAGTACTCAGGGTGCTGGGTGCTCAGTTCTCTGGGTGCTGGGTGCTCAGTACTCAGGGAGCTGGGTGCTCAGTACTCAGGGTGCTGGGTGCTCAGTACTCGGGTGCTGGGTGCTCAGTGCTCAGGGTGCTGGGTGCTCAGTGCTTGGGGTGCTGGGTGCTCAGTGCTCAGTACTCAGGGTGCTGGGGGCTCAGTGCTCAGTACTCAGGGTGCTGGGTGCTCAGTGCTCAGGGTGCTGGGTGCTCAGTGCTCAGGGTGCTGGGTGCTCAGTGCTCAGGGTGCTGGGTGCTCAGTACTCAGGGTGCTCGGTGCTTAGTACTCAGGGTGCTGGGTGCTCAGTACTCAGGGTGCTGGGTGCTCAGTGCTCAGGGTGCTGGGTGCTCAGTGCTCAGGGTGCTGGGTGCTCAGTACTCAGGGTGCTGTGTGCTCAGTTCTCTGGGTGCTGGCTGCTCAGTACTCAGGGAGCTGGGTGCTCAGTACTCAGGGTGCTGGGTGCTCAGTACTCGGGTGCTGGGTGCTCTGTGCTCGGGGTGCTGGGTGCTCATTGCTCAGGGTGGTGGGTGCTCAGTACTCAGGGTGCTGGGTGCGCAGTGCTCGGGGTGCTGGGTGCTCAGTGCTCGGGGTGCTGGGTGCTCAGTGCTCAGGGTGCTGGGTGCTCAGTACTCGGGGTGCTGGGTGCTCAGTACTCAGGGTGCTGGGTGCTCAGTACTCAGGGTGCTGGGTGATCAGTACTCGGGTGCTGGGTGCTCAGTGCTCAGAGTGCTGGGTGCTCAGTGCTTGGGGTGCTGGGTGCTCAGTGCTCAGTACTCAGGGTGCTGGGTGCTCAGTGCTCTTGGTGCTGGGTGCACAGTGCTCAGTACTCAGGGTGCTGGGTGCTCAGTGCTCAGGGTGCTGGGTGCTCAGTGCTCAGGGTGCTGGGTGCTCAGTGCTCAGCGTGCTGGGTGCTCAGTGCTCAGGGTGCTGGGTACTCAGTGCTCGGGGTGCTGGGTGCTCAGTACTCAGGGTGCTGGGTGCTCAGTACTCAGGGTGCTCAGTGCTCAGTACTCAGGGTGCTCAGTGCTCAGTACTCAGGGTGCTCAGTGCTCAGGGTGCTGGGTGCTCAGTGCTCGGGGTGCTGGGTGCTCAGTCCTCAGGGTGCTGGGTGCTCAGTGCTCAGGGTGCTCGGTGCTCAGTGCTCAGGGTGCTGGGTGCTCAGTACTCAGGGTGCTGGTTGCTCAGTTCTCGGGGTGCTGGGTGCTCAGTACTCAGGGTGCTGGGTGCTCAGTGCTCAGGGTGCTGGATGCTCAGTGCTCAGGGTGCTCGGTGCTTAGTACTCAGGGTGCTGGGTGCTCAGTACTCAGGGTGCTGGGTGCTCAGTGCTCAGGGTGCTGGGTGCTCAGTGCTCAGGGTGCTGGGTGCTCAGTACTCAGGGTGCTGGGTGCTCAGTTCTCTGGGTGCTGGGTGCTCAGTACTCAGGGAGCTGGGTGCTCAGTACTCAGGGTGCTGGGTGCTCAGTTCTCGGGTGCTGGGTGCTCAGTGCTCAGGGTGCTGGGTGCTCAGTGCTTGGGGTGCTGGGTGCTCAGTGCTCAGTAATCAGGGTGCTGGGGGCTCAGTGCTCAGTACTCAGGGTGCTGGGTGCTCAGTGTTCAGGGTGCTGGGTGCTCAGTGCTCAGGGTGCTGGGTGCTCAGTGCTCAGGGTGCTGGGTGCTCAGTACTCAGGGTGCTCGGTGCTTAGTACTCAGGGTGCTGGGTGCTCAGTACTCTGGGTGCTGGGTGCTCAGTGCTCAGGGTGCTGGGTGCTCAGGGTGCTGGGTGCTCAGTACTCAGGGTGCTGTGTGCTCAGTTCTCTGGGTGCTGGGTGCTCAGTACTCAGGGAGCTGGGTGCTCAGTACTCAGGGTGCTGGGTGCTCAGTACTCGGGTGCTGGGTGCTCAGTGCTCAGGGTGCTGGGTGCTCAGTGCTTGGGGTGCTGGGTGCTCAGTGCTCAGTACTCAGGGTGCTGGGTGCTCAGTGCTCAGTACTCAGGGTGCTGGGTGCTCAGTGCTCAGGGTGCTGGGTGCTCAGTGCTCAGGGTGCTGGGTGCTCAGTGCTCAGGGTGCTGGGTGCTCAGTACTCAGGGTGCTCGGTGCTTAGTACTCAGGGTGCTGGGTGCTCAGTACTCCGGGTGCTGGGTGCTCAGTGCTCAGTACTCAGGGTGCTGGGTGCTCAGTACTCAGGGTGCTGGGTGCTCAGTGCTCGGGGTGCTGGGTGCTCAGTGCTCGGGGTGCTCGGTGCTCAGTACACAGGGTGCTGGGTGCTCAGTGCTCGGGGTGCTCAGTACTCAGGGTGCTGTGTGTTCAGTGCTCAGGGTGCTTGGTGCTCAGTACTCAGGGTGCTCGGTGCTTAGTACTCAGGGTGCTGGGTGCTCAGTACTCCGGGTGCTGGGTGCTCAGTGCTCGGGGTGCTCAGTGCTCAGTGCTCAAGGTGCTGGGTGCTCAGTAATCAGGGTGATCATTGCTCAGGGTGCTGGGTGCTCAGTACTCAGGGTGCTGGGTGCTCAGTACTCAGGGTGCTCAGTGCTCAGTACTCAGGGTGCTCAGTGCTCAGTACTAAGGGTGCTCAGTGCTCAGGGTGCTGGGTGCTCAGTGTTCGGGGTGCTCGGTGCTCAGTACTCAGGGTGCTGGGTGCTCAGTGCTCATGGTGCTGGGTGCTCAGTGCTCAGGGTGCTGGTTGCTCAGTGCGCAGGGTGCTGGGTGCTCAGTACTCAGGGTTTTCGGTGCTCAGTACTCCGGGTGCTCAGTGCTCAGTACTCAGGGTGCTGGGTGCTCAGTGCTCAGGGTGCTGGGTGCTCAGTACTCAGGGTGCTGGGTGCTCGGTGCTCAGTACGCTGGGTGCTCAGTACTCAGGTTGCTGGGTACTCAGTACTCAGGGTGCTGGGTGCTCAGTACTCAGGGTGCTCGGTGCTCAGTACTCAGGGTGCTGGGTGCTCAGTGCTCAGGGTGCTGGGTGCTCAGTACTCAGGGTGCTGGGTGCTCAGTGCTCGGGGTGCTCGGTGCTCAGTACGCTGGGTGCTCAGTACTCAGGGTGCTGGGTGCTCAGTACTCAGGGTGCTGTGTGCTCAGTACTCAGGGTGCTGGGTGCTTAGTACTCAGGGTGCTGGGTTTTTAGTACTCAGGGTGCTGGCTGCTCAGTGCTCAGGGTGCTCGGTGCTCAGTGCTCTGGGTGCTGGGTGCTCTGTGCTCGGGGTGCTGGGTGCTCATTGCTCAGGGTGCTGGGTGCTCAGTTCTCAGGGTGCTCAGTGCTCGGTGCTCGGGATGCTGGGTGCTCAGTGCTCGGGGTGCTGGGTGCTCAGTGCTCAGGGCGCTGGGTGCTCAGTGCTCAGGGATCTGGGTGCTCAGTGCTCAGGGCGCTGGGTAATCAGTACTCGGGGTGCTCGGAGCTCAGTACTCAGTGTGCCGGGTGCTCAGTGCTCGGGGTGCTCGGTGCTCAGTACTCAGGGTGCTGGGTGCTCAGTGCACGGGGTGCTCGGTGCTCAGTACTCAGGGTGCTGGGTGCTCAGTGCTCGGGGTGCTCGGTGCTCAGTACGTTGGGTGCTCACTACTCAGGGTGCTGGGTGCTCAGTGCTCAGGGTGCTGGGTGCTGAGTGCTCAGGGTGCTGGGTGCTCAGTACTCAGGGTGCTGGGTGCGCAGTGCTCAGGGTGCTGGGTGCTCAGTGCTCAGGGTGCTGGGTGCTCAGTGCTCTGGGTGCTGGGTGCTCAGTGCTCGGGGCGCTGGGTGCTCAGTGCTCGGGGTGCTCGGAGCTCAGTACTCAGTGTGCTGGGTGCTCAGTGCTCGGGGTGCTCGGTGCTCAGTACTCAGGGTGCTGGGTGCTAAGTGCTCGGGGTGCTCGGTGCTCAGTACGTTGGGTGCTCACTACTCAGGGTGCTGGGTGCTCAGTGCTCAGGGTGCTGCGTGCTGAGTGCTCAGGGTGCTGGGTGCTCAGTGCTCAGGGTGCTGGGTGCTCAGTACTCAGGGTGCTGGGTGCGCAGTGCTCGGGGTGATGGGTGCTCAGTGCTCAGGGTGCTGGGTGCTCAGTGCTCAGGGTGCTGGGTGCTCAGTACTCGGGGTGCTGGGAGCTCAGTACTCAGGGTGCTGGGTGCTCAGTACTCAGGGTGCTCAGTGCTCAGTACTCAGGGTGCTCAGTGCTCAGTACTAAGGGTGCTCAGTGCTCAGGGTGCTGGGTGCTCAGTGTTCGGGGTGCTCGGTGCTCAGTACTCAGGGTGCTGGGTGCTCAGTGCTCATGGTGCTGGGTGCTCAGTGCTCAGGGTGCTGGTTGCTCAGTGCTCAGGGTGCTGGGTGCTCAGTACTCAGGGTTTTCGGTGCTCAGTACTCGGGGTGCTCAGTGCTCAGTACTCAGGGTGCTGGGTGCTCAGTGCTCAGGGTGCTGGGTGCTCAGTACTCAGGGTGCTGGGTGCTCGGTGCTCAGTACGCTGGGTGCTCAGTACTCAGGTTGCTGGGAACTCAGTACTCAGGGTGCTGGGTGCTCAGTACTCAGGGTGCTCGGTGCTCAGTACTCAGGGTGCTGGGTGCTCAGTGCTCAGGGTGCTTTGTGCTCAGTACTCAGAGTGCTGGGTGCTCAGTGCTCGGGGTGCTCGGTGCTCACTACGCTGGGTGCTCAGTACTCAGGGTGCTGGGTGCTCAGTACTCAGGGTGCTGTGTGCTCAGTACTCAGGGTGCTGGGTGCTTAGTACTCAGGGTGCTGGGTGCTTAGTACTCAGGGTGCTGGCTGCTCAGTGCTCAGGGTGCTCGGTGCTCAGTGCTCGGGGTCCTGGGTGCTCAGTACTCAGGGTGGTCAGTGCTCAGTGCTCTGGGTGCTGGGTGCTCTGTGCTCGGGGTGCTGGGTGCTCATTGCTCAGGGTGGTGGGTGCTCAGTACTCAGGGTGCTGGGTGCGCAGTGCTCGGGGTGCTGGGTGCTCAGTGCTCGGGGTGCTGGGTGCTCAGTGCTCAGGGTGCTGGGTGCTCAGTACTCAGGGTGCTGGGTGCTCAGTACTCAGGGTGCTGGGTGCTCAGTACTCAGGGTGCTGGGTGATCAGTACTCGGGTGCTGGGTGCTCAGTGCTCAGAGTGCTGGGTGCTCAGTGCTTGGGGTGCTGGGTGCTCAGTGCTCAGTACTCAGGGTGCTGGGTGCTCAGTGCTCTTGGTGCTGGGTGCACAGTGCTCAGTACTCAGGGTGCTGGGTGCTCAGTGCTCAGGGTGCTGGGTGCTCAGTGCTCAGGGTGCTGGGTGCTCAGTGCTCAGCGTGCTGGGTGCTCAGTGCTCAGGGTGCTGGGTACTCAGTGCTCGGGGTGCTGGGTGCTCAGTACTCAGGGTGCTGGGTGCTCAGTACTCAGGGTGCTCAGTGCTCAGTACTCAGGGTGCTCAGTGCTCAGTACTCAGGGTGCTCAGTGCTCAGGGTGCTGGGTGCTCAGTGCTCGGGGTGCTGGGTGCTCAGTCCTCAGGGTGCTGGGTGCTCAGTACTCAGGGTGCTGGGTGCTCAGTGCTCAGGGTGCTGGGTGCTCAGTGCTCAGGGTGCTCGGTGCTTAGTACTCAGGGTGCTGGGTGCTCAGTACTCAGGGTGCTGGGTGCTCAGTGCTCAGGGTGCTGGGTGCTCAGTGCTCAGGGTGCTGGGTGCTCAGTACTCAGGGTGCTGGGTGCTCAGTTCTCTGGGTGCTGGGTGCTCAGTACTCAGGGAGCTGGGTGCTCAGTACTCAGGGTGCTGGGTGCTCAGTACTCGGGTGCTGGGTGCTCAGTGCTCAGGGTGCTGGGTGCTCAGTGCTTGGGGTGCTGGGTGCTCAGTGCTCAGTACTCAGGGTGCTGGGGGCTCAGTGCTCAGTACTCAGGGTGCTGGGTGCTCAGTGCTCAGGGTGCTGGGTGCTCAGTGCTCAGGGTGCTGGGTGCTCAGTGCTCAGGGTGCTGGGTGCTCAGTACTCAGGGTGCTCGGTGCTTAGTACTCAGGGTGCTGGGTGCTCAGTACTCAGGGTGCTGGGTGCTCAGTGCTCAGGGTGCTGGGTGCTCAGTGCTCAGGGTGCTGGGTGCTCAGTACTCAGGGTGCTGTGTGCTCAGTTCTCTGGGTGCTGGGTGCTCAGTACTCAGGGAGCTGGGTGCTCAGTACTCAGGGTGCTGGGTGCTCAGTACTCGGGTGCTGGGTGCTCTGTGCTCGGGGTGCTGGGTGCTCATTGCTCAGGGTGGTGGGTGCTCAGTACTCAGGGTGCTGGGTGCGCAGTGCTCGGGGTGCTGGGTGCTCAGTGCTCGGGGTGCTGGGTGCTCAGTGCTCAGGGTGCTGGGTGCT
Organism: Microtus oregoni; assembly: GCF_018167655.1. NCBI lineage: Eukaryota > Metazoa > Chordata > Mammalia > Rodentia > Cricetidae > Microtus > Microtus oregoni. The sequence goes on along the minus strand of NW_024544052.1, from coordinate 36,619 downwards.
CAGTACTCGGGGTGCTGGGTGCTCAGTACTCAGGGTGCTGGGTGCTCAGTACTCAGGGTGCTGTGTGATCAGTACTCGGGTGCTGGGTGCTCAGTGCTCAGAGTGCTGGGTGCTCAGTGCTTGGGGTGCTGGGTGCTCAGTGCTCAGTACTCAGGGTGCTGGGTGCTCAGTGCTCTTGGTGCTGGGTGCACAGTGCTCAGTACTCAGGGTGCTGGGTGCTCAGTGCTCAGGGTGCTGGGTGCTCAGTGCTCAGGGTGCTGGGTGCTCAGTGCTCAGCGTGCTGGGTGCTCAGTGCTCAGGGTGCTGGGTACTCAGTGCTCGGGGTGCTGGGTGCTCAGTACTCAGGGTGCTGGGTGCTCAGTACTCAGGGTGCTCAGTGCTCAGTACTCAGGGTGCTCAGTGCTCAGTACTCAGGGTGCTCAGTGCTCAGGGTGCTGGGTGCTCAGTGCTCGGGGTGCTGGGTGCTCAGTCCTCAGGGTGCTGGGTGCTCAGTGCTCAGGGTGCTCGGTGCTCAGTGCTCAGGGTGCTGGGTGCTCAGTACTCAGGGTGCTGGTTGCTCAGTTCTCGGGGTGCTGGGTGCTCAGTACTCAGGGTGCTGGGTGCTCAGTGCTCAGGGTGCTGGATGCTCAGTGCTCAGGGTGCTCGGTGCTTAGTACTCAGGGTGCTGGGTGCTCAGTACTCAGGGTGCTGGGTGCTCAGTGCTCAGGGTGCTGGGTGCTCAGTGCTCAGGGTGCTGGGTGCTCAGTACTCAGGGTGCTGGGTGCTCAGTTCTCTGGGTGCTGGGTGCTCAGTACTCAGGGAGCTGGGTGCTCAGTACTCAGGGTGCTGGGTGCTCAGTACTCGGGTGCTGGGTGCTCAGTGCTCAGGGTGCTGGGTGCTCAGTGCTTGGGGTGCTGGGTGCTCAGTGCTCAGTACTCAGGGTGCTGGGGGCTCAGTGCTCAGTACTCAGGGTGCTGGGTGCTCAGTGTTCAGGGTGCTGGGTGCTCAGTGCTCAGGGTGCTGGGTGCTCAGTGCTCAGGGTGCTGGGTGCTCAGTACTCAGGGTGCTCGGTGCTTAGTACTCAGGGTGCTGGGTGCTCAGTACTCTGGGTGCTGGGTGCTCAGTGCTCAGGGTGCTGGGTGCTCAGTGCTCAGGGTGCTGGGTGCTCAGTACTCAGGGTGCTGTGTGCTCAGTTCTCTGGGTGCTGGGTGCTCAGTACTCAGGGAGCTGGGTGCTCAGTACTCAGGGTGCTGGGTGCTCAGTACTCGGGTGCTGGGTGCTCAGTGCTCAGGGTGCTGGGTGCTCAGTGCTTGGGGTGCTGGGTGCTCAGTGCTCAGTACTCAGGGTGCTGGGTGCTCAGTGCTCAGTACTCAGGGTGCTGGGTGCTCAGTGCTCAGGGTGCTGGGTGCTCAGTGCTCAGGGTGCTGGTTGCTCAGTGCTCAGGGTGCTGGGTGCTCAGTGTTCAGGGTGCTCAGTGCTCAGTACTCAGGGTGCTGGGTGCTCAGTACTCAGGGTGCTGGGTGCTCAGTGCTCGGGGTGCTGGGTGCTCAGTGCTCGGGGTGCTCGGTGCTCAGTACACAGGGTGCTGGGTGCTCAGTGCTCGGGGTGCTCAGTACTCACGGTGCTGTGTGTTCAGTGCTCAGGGTGCTTGGTGCTCAGTACTCAGGGTGCTCGGTGCTTAGTACTCAGGGTGCTGGGTGCTCAGTACTCCGGGTGCTGGGTGCTCAGTGCTCGGGGTGCTCAGTGCTCAGTGCTCAAGGTGCTGGGTGCTCAGTAATCAGGGTGATCATTGCTCAGGGTGCTGGGTGCTCAGTACTCAGGGTGCTGGGTGCTCAGTACTCAGGGTGCTCAGTGCTCAGTATTCAGGGTGCTCAGTGCTCAGTACTAAGGGTGCTCAGTGCTCAGGGTGCTGGGTGCTCAGTGTTCGGGGTGCTCGGTGCTCAGTACTCAGGGTGCTGGGTGCTCAGTGCTCATGGTGCTGGGTGCTCAGTGCTCAGGGTGCTGGTTGCTCAGTGCGCAGGGTGCTGGGTGCTCAGTACTCAGGGTTTTCGGTGCTCAGTACTCCGGGTGCTCAGTGCTCAGTACTCAGGGTGCTGGGTGCTCAGTGCTCAGGGTGCTGGGTGCTCAGTACTCAGGGTGCTGGGTGCTCGGTGCTCAGTACGCTGGGTGCTCAGTACTCAGGTTGCTGGGTACTCAGTACTCAGGGTGCTGATTGCTCAGTACTCAGGGTGCTCGGTGCTCAGTACTCAGGGTGCTGGGTGCTCAGTGCTCAGGGTGCTGGGTGCTCAGTACTCAGGGTGCTGGGTGCTCAGTGCTCGGGGTGCTCGGTGCTCAGTACGCTGGGTGCTCAGTACTCAGGGTGCTGGGTGCTCAGTACTCAGGGTGCTGTGTGCTCAGTACTCAGGGTGCTGGGTGCTTAGTACTCAGGGTGCTGGGTTTTTAGTACTCAGGGTGCTGGCTGCTCAGTGCTCAGGGTGCTCGGTGCTCAGTGCTCTGGGTGCTGGGTGCTCTGTGCTCGGGGTGCTGGGTGCTCATTGCTCAGGGTGCTGGGTGCTCAGTTCTCAGGGTGCTCAGTGCTCGGTGCTCGGGATGCTGGGTGCTCAGTGCTCGGGGTGCTGGGTGCTCAGTGCTCAGGGCGCTGGGTGCTCAGTGCTCAGGGATCTGGGTGCTCAGTGCTCAGGGCGCTGGGTACTCAGTGCTCGGGGTGCTCGGAGCTCAGTACTCAGTGTGCTGGGTGCTCAGTGCTCGGGGTGCTCGGTGCTCAGTACTCAGGGTGCTGGGTGCTCAGTGCACGGGGTGCTCGGTGCTCAGTACTCAGGGTGCTGGGTGCTCAGTGCTCGGGGTGCTCGGTGCTCAGTACGTTGGGTGCTCACTACTCAGGGTGCTGGGTGCTCAGTGCTCAGGGTGCTGGGTGCTGAGTGCTCAGGGTGCTGGGTGCTCAGTGCTCAGGGTGCTGGGTGCTCAGTACTCAGGGTGCTGGGTGCGCAGTGCTCGGGGTTCTGGGTGCTCAGTGCTCAGGGTGCTGGGTGCTCAGTGCTCAGTGTGCTGGGTGCTCAGTACTCGGGGTGCTGTGTGCTCAGTACTCAGGGTGCTGGGTGCTCAGTACTCAGGGTGCTGGCTGATCAGTACTCGGGTGCTGGGTGCTCAGTGCTCAGAGTGCTGGGTGCTCAGTGCTCGGGGTGCTGGGTGCTCAGTGCTCAGTACTCAGGGTGCTGGGTGCTCAGTGCTCTTGGTGCTGGGTGCACAGTGCTCAGTACTCAGGGTGCTGGGTGCTCAGTGCTCAGGGTGCTGGGTGCTCAGTGCTCAGCGTGCTGGGTGCTCAGTGCTCAGGGTGCTGGGTGCTCAGTGCTCAGGGTGCTGGGTACTCATTGCTCGGGGTGCTGGGTGCTCAGTACTCAGGGTGCTGGGTGCTCAGTACTCAGGGTGCTCAGTGCTCAGTACTCAGGGTGCTCAGTGCTCAGTACTCAGGGTGCTCAGTGCTCAGGGTGCTGGGTGCTCAGTGCTCGGGGTGCTGGGTGCTCAGTCCTCAGGGTGCTGGGTGCTCAGTGCTCAGGGTGCTCGGTGCTCAGTGCTCAGGGTGCTGGGTGCTCAGTACTCAGGGTGCTGGGTGCTCAGTGCTCGGGGTGCTGGGTGCTCAGTACTCAGGGTGCTGGGTGCTCAGTGCTCAGGGTGCTGGGTGCTCAGTGCTCAGGGTGCTCGGTGCTTAGTACTCAGGGTGCTGGGTGCTCAGTACTCAGGGTGCTGGGTGCTCAGTGCTCAGGGTGCTGGGTGCTCAGTGCTCAGGGTGCTGGGTGCTCAGTACTCAGTGTGCTCAGTGCTCAGTACTCAGGGTGCTCAGTGCTCAGTACTCAGGGTGCTCAGTGCTCAGGGTGCTGGGTGCTCAGTGCTCGGGGTGCTGGGTGCTCAGTCCTCAGGGTGCTGGGTGCTCAGTGCTCAGGGTGCTCGGTGCTCAGTGCTCAAGGTGCTGGGTGCTCAGTACTCAGGGTGCTGGGTGCTTAGTGCTCGGGGTGCTGGGTGCTCAGTACTCAGGGTGCTGGGTGCTCAGTGCTCAGGGTGCTGGGTGCTCAGTGCTCAGGGTGCACGGTGCTTAGTACTCAGGGTGCTGGGTGCTCAGTACTCAGGGTGCTGGGTGCTCAGTGCTCAGGGTGCTGGGTGCTCAGTGCTCAGTGTGCTGGATGCTCAGTACTCAGGGTGCTGGGTGCTCAGTTCTCGGGGTGCTGGGTGCTCATTACTCAGGGAGCTGGGTGCTCAGTACTCAGGATGCTGGGTGCTCAGTACTCGGGTGCTGGGTGCTCAGTGCTCAGGGTGCTGGGTGCTCAGTGCTTGGGGTGCTGGGTGCTCAGTGCTCAGTACTCAGGGTGCTGGGGCTCAGTGCTCGGGGTGCTGGGTGCTCAGTGCTCAGTACTCAGGGTGCTGGGTGCTCAGTGCTCAGGGTGCTGGGTGCTCAGTGCTCAGGGTGCTGGGTGCTCAGTGCTCAGGGTGCTGGTTGCTCATTGCTCAGGGTGCTCGGTGCTCAGTGCTCAGGGTGCTGGGTGCTCAGTACTCAGGGTGCTGGGTGCTCAGTGCTCGGGGTGCTGGGTGCTCAGTACTCAGGGTGCTGGGTGCTCAGTGCTCAGGGTGCTGGGTGCTCAGTGCTCAGGGTGCTCGGTGCTTAGTACTCGGGGTGCTGGGTGCTCAGTACTCAGGGTTCTGGGTGCTCAGTGCTCAGGGTGCTGGGTGCTCAGTGCTCAGGGTGCTGGGTGCTCAGTACTCAGGGTGCTGGGTGCTCAGTACTCAGGGTGCTGGGTGCTCAGTTCTCAGGGTGCTGGGTGCTCAGTGCTCGGGGTGCTGGGTGCTCAGTGCTCAGGGTGCTGGGTGCTCAGTACTCAGGGTGCTGGGTGATCAGTACTCAGGTGCTGGGTGCTCAGTGCTCAGAGTGCTGGGTGCTCAGTGCTTGGGGTGCTGGGTGCTCAGTGCTCAGTACTCAGGGTGCTGGGTGCACAGTACTCAGGGTGCTGGGTGCTCAGTGCTCGGGGTGCTGGGTGCTCAGTGCTCGGGGTGCTCGGTGCTCAGTACTCAGGGTGCTGGGTGCTCAGTGCTCGGGGTGCTCAGTACTCAGGGTGCTGTGTGTTCAGTGCTCAGGGTGCTGGGTGCTCAGTACTCAGGGTGCTCGGTGCTTAGTACTCAGGGTGCTGGGTGCTCAGTACTCCGGGTGCTGGGTGCTCAGTGCTCGGGGTGCTCAGTGCTCAGTGCTCAAGGTGCTGGGTGCTCAGTAATCAGGGTGATCATTGCTCAGGGTGCTGGGTGCTCAGTACTCAGGGTGCTGGGTGCTCAGTACTCAGGGTGCTCAGTGCTCAGTATTCAGGGTGCTCAGTGCTCAGTACTAAGGGTGCTCAGTGCTCAGGGTGCTGGGTGCTCAGTGTTCGGGGTGCTCGGTGCTCAGTACTCAGGGTGCTGGGTGCTCAGTGCTCATGGTGCTGGGTGCTCAGTGCTCAGGGTGCTGGTTGCTCAGTGCGCAGGGTGCTGGGTGCTCAGTACTCAGGGTTTTCGGTGCTCAGTACTCCGGGTGCTCAGTGCTCAGTACTCAGGGTGCTGGGTGCTCAGTGCTCAGGGTGCTGGGTGCTCAGTACTCAGGGTGCTGGGTGCTCGGTGCTCAGTACGCTGGGTGCTCAGTACTCAGGTTGCTGGGTACTCAGTACTCAGGGTGCTGATTGCTCAGTACTCAGGGTGCTCGGTGCTCAGTACTCAGGGTGCTGGGTGCTCAGTGCTCAGGGTGCTGGGTGCTCAGTACTCAGGGTGCTGGGTGCTCAGTGCTCGGGGTGCTCGGTGCTCAGTACGCTGGGTGCTCAGTACTCAGGGTGCTGGGTGCTCAGTACTCAGGGTGCTGTGTGCTCAGTACTCAGGGTGCTGGGTGCTTAGTACTCAGGGTGCTGGGTTTTTAGTACTCAGGGTGCTGGCTGCTCAGTGCTCAGGGTGCTCGGTGCTCAGTGCTCTGGGTGCTGGGTGCTCTGTGCTCGGGGTGCTGGGTGCTCATTGCTCAGGGTGCTGGGTGCTCAGTTCTCAGGGTGCTCAGTGCTCGGTGCTCGGGATGCTGGGTGCTCAGTGCTCGGGGTGCTGGGTGCTCAGTGCTCAGGGCGCTGGGTGCTCAGTGCTCAGGGATCTGGGTGCTCAGTGCTCAGGGCGCTGGGTACTCAGTGCTCGGGGTGCTTGGAGCTCAGTACTCAGTGTGCTGGGTGCTCAGTGCTCGGGGTGCTCGGTGCTCAGTACTCAGGGTGCTGGGTGCTCAGTGCACGGGGTGCTCGGTGCTCAGTACTCAGGGTGCTGGGTGCTCAGTGCTCGGGGTGCTCGGTGCTCAGTACGTTGGGTGCTCACTACTCAGGGTGCTGGGTGCTCAGTGCTCAGGGTGCTGGGTGCTGAGTGCTCAGGGTGCTGGGTGCTCAGTGCTCAGGGTGCTGGGTGCTCAGTACTCAGGGTGCTGGGTGCGCAGTGCTCGGGGTTCTGGGTGCTCAGTGCTCAGGGTGCTGGGTGCTCAGTGCTCAGTGTGCTGGGTGCTCAGTACTCGGGGTGCTGTGTGCTCAGTACTCAGGGTGCTGGGTGCTCATTACTCAGGGTGCTGGCTGATCAGTACTCGGGTGCTGGGTGCTCAGTGCTCAGAGTGCTGGGTGCTCAGTGCTCGGGGTGCTGGGTTCTCAGTGCTCAGTACTCAGGGTGCTGGGTGCTCAGTGCTCTTGGTGCTGGGTGCACAGTGCTCAGTACTCAGGGTGCTGGGTGCTCAGTGCTCAGGGTGCTGGGTGCTCAGTGCTCAGCGTGCTGGGTGCTCAGTGCTCAGGGTGCTGGGTGCTCAGTACCCAGGGTGCTCAGTGCTCAGTACTCAGGGTGCTCAGTGCTCAGTACTCAGGGTGCTCAGTGCTCAGGGTGCTGGGTGCTCAGTGCTCGGGGTGCTGGGTGCTCAGTCCTCAGGGTGCTGGGTGCTCAGTGCTCAGGGTGCTCGGTGCTCAGTGCTCAGGGTGCTGGGTGCTCAGTACTCAGGGTGCTGGGTGCTCAGTGCTCGGGGTGCTGGGTGCTCAGTACTCAGGGTGCTGGGTGCTCAGTGCTCAGGGTGCTGGGTGCTCAGTGCTCAGGGTGCTCGGTGCTTAGTACTCAGGGTGCTGGGTGCTCAGTACTCAGGGTGCTGGGTGCTCAGTGCTCAGGGTGCTGGGTGCTCAGTGCTCAGGGTGCTGGGTGCTGAGTACTCAGTGTGCTCAGTGCTCAGTACTCAGGGTGCTCAGTGCTCAGTACTCAGGGTGCTCAGTGCTCAGGGTGCTGGGTGCTCAGTGCTCGGGGTGCTGGGTGCTCAGTCCTCAGGGTGCTGGGTGCTCAGTGCTCAGGGTGCTCGGTGCTCAGTGCTCAAGGTGCTGGGTGCTCAGTACTCAGGGTGCTGGGTGCTTAGTGCTCGGGGTGCTGGGTGCTCAGTACTCAGGGTGCTGGGTGCTCAGTGCTCAGGGTGCTGGGTGCTCAGTGCTCAGGGTGCACGGTGCTTAGTACTCAGGGTGCTGGGTGCTCAGTACTCAGGGTGCTGGGTGCTCAGTGCTCAGGGTGCTGGGTGCTCAGTGCTCAGTGTGCTGGATGCTCAGTACTCAGGGTGCTGGGTGCTCAGTTCTCGGGGTGCTGGGTGCTCATTACTCAGGGAGCTGGGTGCTCAGTACTCAGGATGCTGGGTGCTCAGTACTCGGGTGCTGGGTGCTCAGTGCTCAGGGTGCTGGGTGCTCAGTGCTTGGGGTGCTGTGTGCTCAGTGCTCAGTACTCAGGGTGCTGGGGCTCAGTGCTCGGGGTGCTGGGTGCTCAGTGCTCAGTACTCAGGGTGCTGGGTGCTCAGTGCTCAGGGTGCTGGGTGCTCAGTGCTCAGGGTGCTGGGTGCTCAGTGCTCAGGGTGCTGGTTGCTCATTGCTCAGGGTGCTCGGTGCTCAGTGCTCAGGGTGCTGGGTGCTCAGTACTCAGGGTGCTGGGTGCTCAGTGCTCGGGGTGCTGGGTGCTCAGTACTCAGGGTGCTGGGTGCTCAGTGCTCAGGGTGCTGGGTGCTCAGTGCTCAGGGTGCTCGGTGCTTAGTACTCGGGGTGCTGGGTGCTCAGTACTCAGGGTTCTGGGTGCTCAGTGCTCAGGGTGCTGGGTGCTCAGTGCTCAGGGTGCTGGGTGCTCAGTACTCAGGGTGCTGGGTGCTCAGTACTCAGGGTGCTGGGTGCTCAGTTCTCAGGGTGCTGGGTGCTCAGTGCTCGGGGTGCTGGGTGCTCAGTGCTCAGGGTGCTGGGTGCTCAGTACTCAGGGTGCTGGGTGATCAGTACTCAGGTGCTGGGTGCTCAGTGCTCAGAGTGCTGGGTGCTCAGTGCTTGGGGTGCTGGGTGCTCAGTGCTCAGTACTCAGGGTGGTGGGTGCACAGTACTCAGGGTGCTGGGTGCTCAGTGCTCGGGGTGCTGGGTGCTCAGTGCTCGGGGTGCTCGGTGCTCAGTACTCAGGGTGCTGGGTGCTCAGTGCTCGGGGTGCTCAGTACTCAGGGTGCTGTGTGTTCAGTGCTCAGGGTGCTGGGTGCTCAGTACTCAGGGTGCTCGGTGCTTAGTACTCAGGGTGCTGGGTGCTGAGTACTCCGGGTGCTGGGTGCTCAGTGCTCGGGGTGCTCAGTGCTCAGTGCTCAACGTGCTGGGTGCTCAGTACTCAGGGTGATCATTGCTCAGGGTGCTGGGTGCTCAGTACTCAGGGTGCTGGGTGCTCAGTACTCAGGGTGCTCAGTGCTCAGTACTCAGGGTGCTCAGTGCTCAGTACTAAGGGTGCTCAGTGCTCAGGGTGCTGGGTGCTCAGTGTTCGGGGTGCTCGGTGCTCAGTACTCAGGGTGCTGGGTGCTCAGTGCTCATGGTGCTGGGTGCTCAGTGCTCAGGGTGCTGGTTGCTCAGTGCTCAGGGTGCTGGGTGCTCAGTACTCAGGGTTTTCGGTGCTCAGTACTCGGGGTGCTCAGTGCTCAGTACTCAGGGTGCTGGGTGCTCAGTGCTCAGGGTGCTGGGTGCTCAGTACTCAGGGTGCTGGGTGCTCGGTGCTCAGTACGCTGGGTGCTCAGTACTCAGGTTGCTGGGAACTCAGTACTCAGGGTGCTGGGTGCTCAGTACTCAGGGTGCTCGGTGCTCAGTACTCAGGGTGCTGGGTGCTCAGTGCTCAGGGTGCTGGGTGCTCAGAACTCAGGGTGCTGGGTGCTCAGTGCTCGGGGTGCTCGGTGCTCACTACGCTGGGTGCTCAGTACTCAGGGTGCTGGGTGCTCAGTACTGAGGGTGCTGTGTGCTCAGTACTCAGGGTGCTGGGTGCTTAGTACTCAGGGTGCTGGGTGCTTAGTACTCAGGGTGCTGGCTGCTCAGTGCTCAGGGTGCTCGGTGCTCAGTGCTCGGGGTCCTGGGTGCTCAGTACTCAGGGTGGTCAGTGCTCAGTGCTCTGGGTGCTGGGTGCTCTGTGCTCGGGGTGCTGGGTGCTCATTGCTCAGGGTGGTGGGTGCTCAGTACTCAGGGTGCTGGGTGCGCAGTGCTCGGGGTGCTGGGTGCTCAGTGCTCGGGGTGCTGGGTGCTCAGTGCTCAGGGTGCTGGGTGCTCAGTACTCGGGGTGCTGGGTGCTCAGTACTCAGGGTGCTGGGTGCTCAGTACTCAGGGTGCTGGGTGATCAGTACTCGGGTGCTGGGTGCTCAGTGCTCAGAGTGCTGGGTGCTCAGTGCTTGGGGTGCTGGGTGCTCAGTGCTCAGTACTCAGGGTGCTGGGTGCTCAGTGCTCTTGGTGCTGGGTGCACAGTGCTCAGTACTCAGGGTGCTGGGTGCTCAGTGCTCAGGGTGCTGGGTGCTCAGTGCTCAGGGTGCTGGGTGCTCAGTGCTCAGCGTGCTGGGTGCTCAGTGCTCAGGGTGCTGGGTACTCAGTGCTCGGGGTGCTGGGTGCTCAGTACTCAGGGTGCTGGGTGCTCAGTACTCAGAGTGCTCAGTGCTCAGTACTCAGGGTGCTCAGTGCTCAGTACTCAGGGTGCTCAGTGCTCAGGGTGCTGGGTGCTCAGTGCTCGGGGTGCTGGGTGCTCAGTCCTCAGGGTGCTGGGTGCTCAGTGCTCAGGGTGCTCGGTGCTCAGTGCTCAGGGTGCTGGGTGCTCAGTACTCAGGGTGCTGGTTGCTCAGTTCTCGGGGTGCTGGGTGCTCAGTACTCAGGGTGCTGGGTGCTCAGTGCTCAGGGTGCTGGGTGCTCAGTGCTCAGTGTGCTCGGTGCTTAGTACTCAGGGTGCTGGGTGCTCAGTACTCAGGGTGCTGGGTGCTCAGTGCTCAGGGTGCTGGGTGCTCAGTGCTCAGGGTGCTGGGTGCTCAGTACTCAGGGTGCTGGGTGCTCAGTTCTCTGGGTGCTGGGTGCTCAGTACTCAGGGAGCTGGGTGCTCAGTACTCAGGGTGCTGGGTGCTCAGTACTCGGGTGCTGGGTGCTCAGTGTTCAGGGTGCTGGGTGCTCAGTGCTTGGGGTGCTGGGTGCTCAGTGCTCAGTACTCAGGGTGCTGGGGTCTCAGTGCTCAGTACTCAGGGTGCTGGGTGCTCAGTGCTCAGGGTGCTGGGTGCTCAGTGCTCAGGGTGCTGGGTGCTCAGTACTCAGGGTGCTCGGTGCTTAGTACTCAGGGTGCTGGGTGCTCAGTACTCAGGGTGCTGGGTGCTCAGTGCTCAGTGTGCTGGGTGCTCAGTGCTCAGGGTGCTGGGTGCTCAGTACTCAGGGTGCTGTGTGCTCAGTTCTCTGGGTGCTGGGTGCTCAGTACTCAGGGAGCTGGGTGCTCAGTACTCAGGGTGCTGGGTGCTCAGTACTCGGGTGCTGGGTGCTCAGTGCTCAGGGTGCTGGGTGCTCAGTGCTTGGGGTGCTGGGTGCTCAGTGCTCAGTACTCAGGGTGCTGGGTGCTCAGTGCTCAGTACTCAGGGTGCTGGGTGCTCAGTGCTCAGGGTGCTGGGTGCTCAGTGCTCAGGGTGCTGGGTGCTCAGTGCTCAGGGTGCTGGGTGCTCAGTACTCAGGGTGCTCGGTGCTTAGTACTCAGGGTGCTGGGTGCTCAGTACTCCGGGTGCTGGGTGCTCAGTGCTCAGTACTCAGGGTGCTGGGTGCTCAGTACTCAGGCTGCTGGGTGCTCAGTGCTCGGGGTGCTGGGTGCTCAGTGCTCGGGGTGCTCGGTGCTCAGTACACAGGGTGCTGGGTGCTCAATGCTCGGGGTGCTCAGTACTCAGGGTGCTGTGTGTTCAGTGCTCAGGGTGCTTGGTGCTCAGTACTCAGGGTGCTCGGTGCTTAGTACTCAGGGTGCTGGGTGCTCAGTACTCCGGGTGCTGGGTGCTCAGTGCTCGGGGTGCTCAGTGCTCAGTGCTCAAGGTGCTGGGTGCTCAGTAATCAGGGTGATCATTGCTCAGGGTGCTGGGTGCTCAGTACTCAGGGTGCTGGGTGCTCAGTACTCAGGGTGCTCAGTGCTCAGTACTCAGGGTGCTCAGTGCTCAGTACTAAGGGTGCTCAGTGCTCAGCGTGCTGGGTGCTCAGTGTTCGGGGTGCTCGGTGCTCAGTACTCAGGGTGCTGGGTGCTCAGTGCACGGGGTGCTCGGTGCTCAGTACTCAGGGTGCTGGGTGCTCAGTGCTCGGGGTGCTCGGTGCTCAGTACGTTGGGTGCTCACTACTCAGGGTGCTGGGTGCTCAGTGCTCAGGGTGCTGGGTGCTGAGTGCTCAGGGTGCTGGGTGCTCAGTGCTCAGGGTGCTGGGTGCTCAGTACTCAGGGTGCTGGGTGCGCAGTGCTCGGGGTTCTGGGTGCTCAGTGCTCAGGGTGCTGGGTGCTCAGTGCTCAGGGTGCTGGGTGCTCAGTACTCGGGGTGCTGTGTGCTCAGTACTCAGGGTGCTGGGTGCTCAGTACTCAGGGTGCTGGCTGATCAGTACTCGGGTGCTGGGTGCTCAGTGCTCAGAGTGCTGGGTGCTCAGTGCTCGGGGTGCTGGGTGCTCAGTGCTCAGTACTCAGGGTGCTGGGTGCTCAGTGCTCTTGGTGCTGGGTGCACAGTGCTCAGTACTCAGGGTGCTGGGTGCTCAGTGCTCAGGGTGCTGGGTGCTCAGTGCTCAGCGTGCTGGGTGCTCAGTGCTCAGGGTGCTGGGTGCTCAGTGCTCAGTGTGCTGGGTACTCATTGCTCGGGGTGCTGGGTGCTCAGTACTCAGGGTGCTGGGTGCTCAGTACTCAGGGTGCTCAGTGCTCAGTACTCAGGGTGCTCAGTGCTCAGTACTCAGGGTGCTCAGTGCTCAGGGTGCTGGGTGCTCAGTGCTCGGGGTGCTGGGTGCTCAGTCCTCAGGGTGCTGGGTGCTCAGTGCTCAGGGTGCTCGGTGCTCAGTGCTCAGGGTGCTGGGTGCTCAGTACTCAGGGTGCTGGGTGCTCAGTGCTCGGGGTGCTGGGTGCTCAGTACTCAGGGTGCTGGGTGCTCAGTGCTCAGGGTGCTGGGTGCTCAGTGCTCAGGGTGCTCGGTGCTTAGTACTCAGGGTGCTGGGTGCTCAGTACTCAGGGTGCTGGGTGCTCAGTGCTCAGGGTGCTGGGTGCTCAGTGCTCAGGGTGCTGGGTGCTCAGTACTCAGGGTGCTCAGTGCTCAGTACTCAGGGTGCTCAGTGCTCAGTACTCAGGGTGCTCAGTGCTCAGGGTGCTGGGTGCTCAGTGCTCGGGGTGCTGGGTGCTCAGTCCTCAGGGTGCTGGGTGCTCAGTGCTCAGGGTGCTCGGTGCTCAGTGCTCAAGGTGCTGGGTGCTCAGTACTCAGGGTGCTGGGTGCTTAGTGCTCGGGGTGCTGGGTGCTCAGTACTCAGGGTGCTGGGTGCTCAGTGCTCAGGGTGCTGGGTGCTCAGTGCTCAGGGTGCACGGTGCTTAGTACTCAGGGTGCTGGGTGCTCAGTACTCAGGGTGCTGGGTGCTCAGTGCTCAGGGTGCTGGGTGCTCAGTGCTCAGGGTGCTGGGTGCTCAGTACTCAGGGTGCTGGGTGCTCAGTTCTCGGGGTGCTGGGTGCTCATTACTCAGGGAGCTGGGTGCTCAGTACTCAGGATGCTGGGTGCTCAGTACTCGGGTGCTGGGTGCTCAGTGCTCAGGGTGCTGGGTGCTCAGTGCTTGGGGTGCTCGGTGCTCAGTGCTCAGTACTCAGGGTGCTGGGGCTCAGTGCTCGGGGTGCTGGGTGCTCAGTGCTCAGTACTCAGGGTGCTGGGTGCTCAGTGCTCAGGGTGCTGGGTGCTCAGTGCTCAGGGTGCTGGGTGCTCAGTGCTCAGGGTGCTGGGTGCTCATTGCTCAGGGTGCTCGGTGCTCAGTGCTCAGGGTGCTGGGTGCTCAGTACTCAGGGTGCTGGGTGCTCAGTGCTCGGGGTGCTGGGTGCTCAGTACTCAGGGTGCTGGGTGCTCAGTGCTCAGGGTGCTGGGTGCTCAGTGCTCAGGGTGCTCGGTGCTTAGTACTCGGGGTGCTGGGTGCTCAGTACTCAGGGTTCTGGGTGCTCAGTGCTCAGGGTGCTGGGTGCTCAGTGCTCAGGGTGCTGGGTGCTCAGTACTCAGGGTGCTGGGTGCTCAGTACTCAGGGTGCTGGGTGCTCAGTTCTCAGGGTGCTGGGTGCTCAGTGCTCGGGGTGCTGGGTGCTCAGTGCTCGGGGTGCTCGGTGCTCAGTACTCAGGGTGCTGGGTGCTCAGTGCTCGGGGTGCTCAGTACTCAGGGTGCTGTGTGTTCAGTGCTCAGGGTGCTGGGTACTCAGTACTCAGGGTGCTTGGTGCTTAGTACTCAGGGTGCTGGGTGCTCAGTACTCCGGGTGCTGGGTGCTCAGTGCTCGGGGTGCTCTGTGCTCAGTGCTCAAGGTGCTGGGTGCTCAGTACTCAGGGTGATCATTGCTCAGGGTGCTGGGTGCTCAGTTCTCAGGGTGCTGGGTGCTCAGTACTCAGGGTGCTCAGTGCACAGTACTCAGGGTGCTCAGTGCTCAGTACTAAGGGTGCTCAGTGATCAGGCTGCTGGGTGCTCAGTACTCGGGGTGCTCGGTGCTCAGTCCTCAGGGTGCTGGGTGCTCAGTGCTCAGGGTGCTGGGTGCTCAGTGCTCAGGGTGCTGGTTGCTCAGTGCTCAGGGTGCTGGGTGCTCAGTACTCAGGGTGCTCGGTGCTCGGGGTGCTGGGTGCTCAGTGCTCAGTAATCAGGGTGCTGGGTGCTCAGTGCTCAGGGTGCTGGGTGCTCGGTGCTCAGTACGCTGGGTGCTCAGTACTCAGGGTGCTGGGTGCTCAGTACTCAGGGTGCTGGGTGCTCAGTACTCAGGGTGCTCGGTGCTCAGTACTCAGGGTGCTCGGTGCTCAGTACTCAGGGTGCTGGGTGCTCAGTGCTCAGGGTGCTGGGTGCTCAGTACTCAGGGTGCTCGGTGCTCAGTACTCAGGGTGCTGGGTGCTCAGTGCTCAGGGTGCTGGGTGCTCAGTACTCAGGGTGCTGGGTGCTCAGTGCTCGGGGTGCTCGGTGCTCAGTACGCTGGGTGCTCAGTACTCAGGGTACTGGGTGCTCAGTACTCAGGGTGCTGGGTGCTCAGTACTCAGGGTGCTGGGTGCTTAGTACTCAGGGTGCTGGGTGCTTAGTACTCAGGGTGCTGGGTGCTCAGTGCTCAGGGTGCTCAGTGCTCAGTGCTCGGTGTGCTGGGTGCTCAGTACTCAGGGTGCTCAGTGCTCAGTGCTCTGGGTGCTGGGTGCTCAGTGCTCGGGGTGCTGGGTGCTCATTGCTCAGGGTGCTGGGTGCTCAGTACTCAGGGTGCTCAGTGCTCAGGATGCTGGGTGCTCAGTGCTCGGGGTGCTGGGTACTCAGTGCTCAGTACACAGGGTGCTGGGTGCTCAGTGCTCAGGGTGCTCGGTGCTCAGTGCTCAGTACTCAGGGTGCTGGGTGCTCTGTGCTCGGGGTGCTTGATGCTCAGTACTCAGGGTGCTGGGTGCTCAGTGCTCAGGGTGCTGGGTGCTCAGTACTCAGGGTGCTGGGTGCTCAGTACTCAGTATGCTGGGTGCTCAGTGCTCGGGGTGCTCAGTACTCAGGGTGCTGTGTGTTCAGTGCTCAGGGTACTGGGTGCTCAGTACTCAGGGTGCTCAGTGCTTGGGGTGCTGGGTGCGCAGTACTCAGGGTGTTGGGTGCTCAGTACTCAGGGTGCTCAGTGCTGGGTGCTGGGTGCTCAGTACTCAGGGTGCTCAGTGCTTGGGGTGTTGGGTGCTCAGTACTCAGGGTGCTGGGTGCTCAGTGCTCAGGGTGCTGGGTGCTCAGTACTCAGGGTGCTGGGTGCTCATTACTCAGGGTGCTAGGTGCTCAGTGCTCGGGGTGCTGGGTGCTCAGTGCTCGGGGTGCTGGGTGCTCAGTGCTCAGGGTGCTGGGTGCTCAGTGCTCAGGTTTCTGGGTGCTCTGTGCTCGTGGCGCTGGGTGCTCAGTGCTCGGGGTGCTGGGAGCTCAGTACTCAGGGTGCTGGGTGCTCAGTGCTCGGGGTGCTGGGTGCTGAGTACTCAGGGTGCTGGGTGCTCAGTGCTCGGGGTGCTCGGTGCTCAGTACGTTGGGTGCTCACTACTCAGGGTGCTGGGTGCTCAGTGCTCAGGGTGCTGGGTGCTCAGTGCTCAGGGTGCTGGGTGCTCAGTGCTCAGGGTGCTGGGTGCTCAGTACTCAGGGTGCTGGGTGCGCAGTGTTCGGGGTGCTGGGTGCTCAGTGCTCAGGGTGCTGGGTGCTCAATGCTCAGGGTGCTGGGTGCTCAGTGCTCGGGGCGCTGGGTGCTCAGTGCTCGGGGTGCTCGGAGCTCAGTACTCAGTGTGCTGGGTGCTCAGTGCTCGGGGTGCTCGGTGCTCAGTACTCAGGGTGCTGGGTGCTCAGTGCTCGGGGTGCTCGGTGCTCAGTACGTTGGGTGCTCACTACTCAGGGTGCTGGGTGCTCAGTGCTCAGCGTGCTGGGTGCTGAGTGCTCAGGGTGCTGGGTGCTCAGTGCTCAGGGTACTGGGTGCTCAGTACTCAGGGTGCTGGGTGCGCAGTGCTCGGGGTGCTGGGTGCTCAGTGCTCAGGGTGCTGGGTGCTCAGTGCTCAGGGTGCTGGGTGCTCAGTACTCGGGGTGCTGGGTGCTCAGTACTCAGGGTGCTGGGTGCTCAGTACTCAGGGTGCTGGGTGATCAGTACTCGGGTGCTGGGTGCTCAGTGCTCAGAGTGCTGGTTGCTCAGTGCTCGGGGTGCTGGGTGCTCAGTGCTCAGTACTCAGGGTGCTGGGTGCTCAGTGCTCTGGGTGCTGCGTGCACAGTGCTCAGTACTCAGGGTGCTGGGTGCTCAGTACTCAGGGTGCTCAGTGCTCAGTACTCAGGGTGCTCAGTGCTCAGTACTCAGGGTGCTGGGTGCTCAGTGCTCTGGGTGCTGGGTGCACAGTGCTCAGTGCTCAGGGTGCTGGGTGCTCAGTACTCAGGGTGCTCAGTGCTCAGTACTCAGGGTGCTCAGTGCTCAGTACTCAGGGTGCTCAGTGCTCAGGGTGCTGGGTGCTCAGTGCTCGGGGTGCTGGGTGCTCAGTCCTCAGGGTGCTGGGTGCTCAGTGCTCAGGGTGCTCGGTGCTCAGTGCTCAAGGTGCTGGGTGCTCAGTACTCAGGGTGCTGGGTGCTTAGTGCTCGGGGTGCTGGGTGCTCAGTACTCAGGGTGCTGGGTGCTCAGTGCTCAGGGTGCTGGGTGCTCAGTGCTCAGGGTGCACGGTGCTTAGTACTCAGGGTGCTGGGTGCTCAGTACTCAGGGTGCTGGGTGCTCAGTGCTCAGGGTGCTGGGTGCTCAGTGCTCAGGGTGCTGGGTGCTCAGTACTCAGGGTGCTGGGTGCTCAGTTCTCGGGGTGCTGGGTGCTCATTACTCAGGGAGCTGGGTGCTCAGTACTCAGGATGCTGGGTGCTCAGTAGTCGGGTGCTGGGTGCTCAGTGCTCAGGGTGCTGGGTGCTCAGTGCTTGGGGTGCTGGGTGCTCAGTGCTCAGTACTCAGGGTGCTGGGGCTCAGTGCTCGGGGTGCTGGGTGCTCAGTGCTCAGTACTCAGGGTGCTGGGTGCTCAGTGCTCAGGGTGCTGGGAGCTCAGTGCTCAGGGTGCTGGGTGCTCAGTGCTCAGGGTGCTGGGTGCTCATTGCTCAGGGTGCTCGGTGCTCAGTGCTCAGGGTGCTGGGTGCTCAGTACTCAGGGTGCTGGGTGCTCAGTGCTCGGGGTGCTGGGTGCTCAGTACTCAGGGTGCTGGGTGCTCAGTGCTCAGGGTGCTGGGTGCTCAGTGCTCAGGGTGCTCGGTGCTTATTACTCGGGGTGCTGGGTGCTCAGTACTCAGGGTTCTGGGTGCTCAGTGCTCAGGGTGCTGGGTGCTCAGTGCTCAGGGTGCTGGGTGCTCAGTACTCAGGGTGCTGGGTGCTCAGTACTCAGGGTGCTGGGTGCTCAGTTCTCAGGGTGCTGGTTGCTCAGTGCTCGGGGTGCTGGGTGCTCAGTGCTCGGGGTGCTCGGTGCTCAGTACTCAGGGTGCTGGGTGCTCAGTGCTCGGGGTGCTCAGTACTCAGGGTGCTGTGTGTTCAGTGCTCAGGGTGCTGGGTACTCAGTACTCAGGGTGCTCGGTGCTTAGTACTCAGGGTGCTGGGTGCTCAGTACTCCGGGTGCTGGGTGCTCAGTGCTAGGGGTGCTCTGTGCTCAGTGCTCAAGGTGCTGGGTGCTCAGTACTCAGGGTGGTCATTGCTCAGGGTGCTGGGTGCTCAGTTCTCAGGGTGCTGGGTGCTCAGTACTCAGGGTGCTCAGTGCTCAGTACTCAGGGTGCTCAGTGCTCAGTACTAAGGGTGCTCAGTGATCAGGCTGCTGGGTGCTCAGTACTCGGGGTGCTCGGTGCTCAGTCCTCAGGGTGCTGGGTGCTCAGTGCTCAGGGTGCTGGGTGCTCAGTGCTCAGGGTGCTGGTTGCTCAGTGCTCAGGGTGCTGGGTGCTCAGTACTCAGGGTGCTCGGTGCTCGGGGTGCTGGGAGCTCAGTGCTCAGTAATCAGGGTGCTGGGTGCTCAGTGCTCAGGGTGCTGGGTGCTCAGTACTCAGGGTGCTGGGTGCTCGGTGCTCAGTACGCTGGGTGCTCAGTACTCAGGGTGCTGGGTGCTCAGTACTCAGGGTGCTGGGTGCTCAGTACTCAGGGAGCTCGGTGCTCAGTACTCAGGGTGCTGGGTGCTCAGTGCTCAGGGTGCTGGGTGCTCAGTACTCAGGGTGCTGGGTGCTCAGTGCTCGGGGTGCTCGGTGCTCAGTACGCTGGGTGCTCAGTACTCAGGGTACTGGGTGCTCAGTACTCAGGGTGCTGGGTCCTCAGTACTCAGGGTGCTGGGTGCTTAGTACTCAGGGTGCTGGGTGCTTAGTACTCAGGGTGCTGGGTGCTCAGTGCTCAGGGTGCTCAGTGCTCAGTGCTCGGGGTGCTGGGTGCTCAGTACTCAGGGTGCTCAGTGCTCAGTGCTCTGGGTGCTGGGTGCTCAGTGCTCGGGGTGCTGGGTGCTCATTGCTCAGGGTGCTGGGTGCTCAGTACTCAGGGTGCTCAGTGCTCAGGATGCTGGGTGCTCAGTGCTCGGGGTGCTGGGTACTCAGTGCTCAGTACACAGGGTGCTGGGTGCTCAGTGCTCAGGGTGCTCGGTGCTCAGTGCTCAGTACTCAGGGTGCTGGGTGCTCAGTGCTCGGGGTGCTTGATGCTCAGTACTCAGTGTGCTGGGTGCTCAGTGCTCAGGGTGCTGGGTGCTCAGTACTCAGGGTGCTGGGTGCTCAGTACTCAGTATGCTGGGTGCTCAGTGCTCGGGGTGCTCAGTACTCAGGGTGCTGTGAGTTCAGTGCTCAGGGTACTGGGTGCTCAGTACTCAGGGTGCTCAGTGCTTGGGGTGCTGGGTGCGCAGTACTCAGGGTGTTGGGTGCTCAGTACACAGGGTGCTCAGTGCTTGGGGTGCTGGGTGCTCAGTAATCAGGGTGCTCAGTGCTTGGGGTGTTGGGTGCTCAGTACTCAGGGTGCTGGGTGCTCAGTGCTCAGGGTGCTGGGTGCTCAGTACTCAGGGTGCTGGGTGCTCATTACTCAGGGTGCTAGGTGCTCAGTGCTCGGGGTGCTGGGTGCTCAGTGCTCGGGGTGCTGGGTGCTCAGTGCTCAGGGTGCTGGGTGCTCAGTGCTCAGGTTTCTGGGTGCTCTGTGCTCGTGGCGCTGGGTGCTCAGTGCTCGGGGTGCTCGGAGCTCAGTACTCAGGGTGCTGGGTGCTCAGTGCTCGGGGTGCTGGGTGCTGAGTACTCAGGGTGCTGGGTGCTCAGTGCTCGGGGTGCTCGGTGCTCAGTACGTTGGGTGCTCACTACTCAGGGTGCTGGGTGCTCAGTGCTCAGGGTGCTGGGTGCTCAGTGCTCAGGGTGCTGGGTGCTCAGTGCTCAGGGTGCTGGGTGCTCAGTACTCAGGGTGCTGGGTGCGCAGTGCTCGGGGTGCTGGGTGCTCAGTGCTCAGGGTGCTGGGTGCTCAATGCTCAGGGTGCTGGGTGCTCAGTGCTCGGGGCGCTGGGTGCTCAGTGCTCGGGGTGCTCGGAGCTCAGTACTCAGTGTGCTGGGTGCTCAGTGCTCGGGGTGCTCGGTGCTCAGTACTCAGGGTGCTGGGTGCTCAGTGCTCAGCGTGCTGGGTGCTGAGTGATCAGGGTGCTGGGTGCTCAGTGCTCAGGGTGCTGGGTGCTCAGTACTCAGGGTGCTGGGTGCGCAGTGCTCGGGGTGCTGGGTGCTCAGTGCTCAGGGTGCTGGGTGCTCAGTGCTCAGGGTGCTGGGTGCTCAGTACTCGGGGTGCTGGGTGCTCAGTACTCAGGGTGCTGGGTGCTCAGTACTCAGGGTGCTGGGTGATCAGTACTCGGGTGCTGGGTGCTCAGTGCTCAGAGTGCTGGGTGCTCAGTGCTCGGGGTGCTGGGTGCTCAGTGCTCAGTACTCAGGGTGCTGGGTGCTCAGTGCTCTGGGTGCTGGGTGCACAGTGCTCAGTACTCAGGGTGCTGGGTGCTCAGTACTCAGGGTGCTGGGTGCTCAGTGCTCGGGGTGCTGGGTGCTCAGTACTCAGGGTGCTGGGTGCTCAGTGCTCAGGGTGCTGGGTGCTCAGTGCTCAGGGTGCTCGGTGCTTAGTACTCGGGGTGCTGGGTGCTCAGTACTCAGGGTTCTGGGTGCTCAGTGCTCAGGGTGCTGGGTGCTCAGTGCTCAGGGTGCTGGGTGCTCAGTACTCAGGGTGCTGGGTGCTCAGTACTCAGGGTGCTGGGTGCTCAGTTCTCAGGGTACTGGGTGCTCAGTGCTCGGGGTGCTGGGTGCTCAGTGCTCGGGGTGCTCGGTGCTCAGTACTCAGGGTGCTGGGTGCTCAGTGCTCGGGGTGCTCAGTACTCAGGGTGCTGTGTGTTCAGTGCTCAGGGTGCTAGGTACTCAGTACTCAGGGTGCTCGGTGCTTAGTACTCAGGGTGCTGGGTGCTCAGTACTCCGGGTGCTGGGTGCTCAGTGCTCGGGGTTCTCTGTGCTCAGTGCTCAAGGTGCTGGGTGCTCAGTACTCAGGGTGATCATTGCTCAGGGTGCTGGGTGCTCAGTTCTCAGGGTGCTGGGTGCTCAGTACTCAGGGTGCTCAGTGCTCAGTACTCAGGGTGCTCAGTGCTCAGTACTAAGGGTGCTCAGTGATCAGGCTGCTGGGTGCTCAGTACTCGGGGTGCTCGGTGCTCAGTCCTCAGGGTGCTGGGTTCTCAGTGCTCAGGGTGCTGGGTGCTCAGTGCTCAGGGTGCTGGTTGCTCAGTGATCAGGGTGCTGGGTGCTCAGTACTCAGGGTGCTCGGTGCTCGGGGTGCTGGGTGCTCAGTGCTCAGTAATCAGGGTGCTGGGTGCTCAGTGCTCAGGGTGCTGGGTGCTCAGTACTCAGGGTGCTGGGTGCTCGGTGCTCAGTACGCTGGGTGCTCAGTACTCAGGGTGCTGGGTGCTCAGTACTCAGGGTGCTGGGTGCTCAGTACTCAGGGTGCTCGGTGCTCAGTACTCAGGGTGCTGGGTGCTCAGTGCTCAGGGTGCTGGGTGCTCAGTACTCAGGGTGCTGGGTGCTCAGTGCTCGGGGTGCTCGGTGCTCAGTACGCTGGGTGCTCAGTACTCAGGGCACTGGGTGCTCAGTACTCAGGGTGCTGGGTGCTCAGTACTCAGGGTGCTGGGTGCTTAGTACTCAGGGTGCTGGGTGCTTAGTACTCAGGGTGCTGGGTGCTCAGTGCTCAGGGTGCTCAGTGCTCAGTGCTCGGGGTGCTAGGTGCTCAGTACTCAGGGTGCTCAGTGCTCAGTGCTCTGGGTGCTGGGTGCTCAGTGCTCGGGGTGCTGGGTGCTCATTGCTCAGGGTGCTGGGTGCTCAGTACTCAGGGTGCTCAGTGCTCAGGATGCTGGGTGCTCAGTGCTCGGGGTGCTGGGTACACAGTGCTCAGTACACAGGGTGCTGGGTGCTCAGTGCTCAGGGTGCTCGGTGCTCAGTGCTCAGTACTCAGGGTGCTGGGTGCTCAGTGCTCGGGGTGCTTGATGCTCAGTACTCAGGGTGCTGGGTGCTCAGTGCTCAGGGTGCTGGGTGCTCAGTACTCAGGGTGCTGGGTGCTCAGTACTCAGTATGCTGGGTGCTCAGTGCTCGGGGTGCTCAGTACTCAGGGTGCTGTGTGTTCAGTGCTCAGGGTACTGGGTGCTCAGTACTCAGGGTGCTCAGTGCTTGGGGTGCTGGGTGCGCAGTACTCAGGGTGTTGGGTGCTCAGTACTCAGGGTGCTCAGTGCTTGGGGTGCTGGGTGCTCAGTACTCAGGGTGCTCAGTGCTTGGGGTGTTGGGTGCTCAGTACTCAGGGTGCTGGGTGCTCAGTGCTCAGGGTGCTGGGTGCTCAGTACTCAGGGTGCTGGGTGCTCATTACTCAGGGTGCTAGGTGCTCAGTGCTCGGGGTGCTGGGTGCTCAGTGCTCGGGGTGCTGGGTGCTCAGTGCTCAGGGTGCTGGGTGCTCAGTGCTCAGGTTTCTGGGTGCTCTGTGCTCGTGGCGCTGGGTGCTCAGTGCTCGGGGTGCTCGGACCTCAGTACTCAGGGTGCTGGGTGCTCAGGGCTCGGGGTGCTGGGTGCTGAGTACTCAGGGTGCTGGGTGCTCAGTGCTCGGGGTGCTCGGTGCTCAGTACGTTGGGTGCTCACTACTCAGGGTGCTGGGTGCTCAGTGCTCAGGGTGCTGGGTGCTCAGTGCTCAGGGTGCTGGGTGCTCAGTGCTCAGGGTGCTGGGTGCTCAGTACTCAGGGTGCTGGGTGCGCAGTGCTCGGGGTGCTGGGTGCTCAGTGCTCAGGGTGCTGGGTGCTCAATGCTCAGGGTGCTGGGTGCTCAGTGCTCGGGGCGCTGGGTGCTCAGTGCTCGGGGTGCTCGGAGATCAGTACTCAGTGTGCTGGGTGCTCAGTGCTCGGGGTGCTCGGTGCTCAGTACTCAGGGTGCTGGGTGCTCAGTGCTCGGGGTGCTCGGTGCTCAGTACGTTGGGTGCTCACTACTCAGGGTGCTGGGTGCTCAGTGCTCAGCGTGCTGGGTGCTGAGTGCTCAGGGTGCTGGGTGCTCAGTGCTCAGGGTGCTGGGTGCTCAGTACTCAGGGTGCTGGGTGCGCAGTGCTCGGGTGCTGGGTGCTCAGTGCTCAGGGTGCTGGGTGCTCAGTGCTCAGGGTGCTGGGTGCTCAGTACTCGGGGTGCTGGGTGCTCAGTACTCAGGGTGCTGGGTGCTAAGTACTCAGGGTGCTGGGTGATCAGTACTCGGGTGCTGGGTGCTCAGTGCTCAGAGTGCTGGGTGCTCAGTGCTCGGGGTGCTGGGTGCTCAGTGCTCAGTACTCAGGGTGCTGGGTGCTCAGTGCTCTGGGTGCTGGGTGCAGAGTGCTCAGTACTCAGGGTGCTGGGTGCTCAGTGCTCAGGGTGCTTTGTGCTCAGTGCTCAGGGTGCTGGGTGCTCAGTGCTCAGTACTCAGGGTGCTCAGTGCTCAGGGTGCTGGGTGCTCAGTGCTCGGGGTGCTGGGTGCTCAGTCCTCAGGGTGCTGGGTGCTCAGTGCTCAGGGTGCTCGGTGCTCAGTGCTCAGGGTGCTGGGTGCTCAGTACTCAGGGTGCTGGGTGCTCAGTGCTCAGGGTGCTGGGTGCTCAGTACTCAGGGTGCTGGGTGCTCAGTGCTCAGGGTGCTGGGTGCTCAGTGCTCAGGGTGCTCGGTGCTTAGTACTCAGGGTGCTGGGTGCTCAGTACTCAGGGTGCTGGGTGCTCAGTGCTCAGGGTGCTGGGTGCTCAGTGCTCAGGGTGCTGGGTGCTCAGTACTCAGGGTGCTGGGTGCTCAGTTCTCGGGGTGCTGGGTGCTCAGTACTCAGGGTGCTGGGTGCTCAGTACTCGGGTGCTGGGTGCTCAGTGCTCAGGGTGCTGGGTGCTCAGTGCTTGGGGTGCTGGGTGCTCAGTGCTCAGTACTCAGGGTGCTGGGGGCTCAGTGCTCGGGGTGCTGGGTGCTCAGTGCTCAGTACTCAGGGTGCTGGGTGCTCAGTGCTCAGGGTGCTGGGTGCTCAGTACTCAGGGTGCTGGGTGCTCAGTACTCAGGGTGCTGGGTGCTCAGAACTCAGGGTGCTGGGTGCTCAGTATTCAGGGTGCTGGGTGATCAGTACTCGGGTGCTGGGTGCTCAGTGCTCAGAGTGCTGGGTGCTCAGTGCTCGGGGTGCTGGGTGCTCAGTGCTCAGTACTCAGGGTGCTGGGTGATCAGTACTCAGGGTGCTGGGTGCTCAGTACTCAGGGTGCTCAGTGCTCAGTACTCAGGGTGCTCAGTGCTCAGTACTCAGGGTGCTCAGTGCTCAGGGTGCTGGGTGCTCAGTGCTCGGGGTGCTGGGTGCTCAGTCCTCAGGGTGCTGGGTGCTCAGTTCTCAGGGTGCTCGGTGCTCAGTGCTCAGGGTGCTGGGTGCTCAGTACTCAGGGTGCTGGGTGATCAGTGCTCGGGGTGCTGGGTGCTCAGTACTCAGGGTGCTGGGTGCTCAGTGCTCAGGGTGCTGGGTGCTCAGTGCTCAGGGTGCTCGGTGCTTAGTACTCAGGGTGCTGGTTGCTCAGTACTCAGGGTGCTGGGTGCTCAGTGCTCAGGTTGCTGGGTGCTCAGTGCTCAGGGTGCTGGGTGCTCAGTACACAGGGTGCTATGTGCTCAGTTCTCGGGGTGCTGGGTGCTCAGTACTCAGGGAGCTGGGTGCTCAGTACTCAGGGTGCTGGGTGCTCAGTACTCGGGTGCTGGGTGCTCAGTGCTCAGGGTGCTGGGTGCTCAGTGCTCGGGGTGCTGGGTGCTCAGTGCTCAGTACTCAGGGTGCTGGGGGCTCAGTGCTCGGGGCGCTGGGTGCTCAGTGCTCAGTACTCAGGGTGCTGGGTGCTCAGTGCTCAGGGTGCTGGGTGCTCAGTGCTCAGGGTGCTGGGTGCTCAGTGCTCAGGGTGCTGGGTGCTCAGTACTCAGGGTGCTCGGTGCTTAGTACTCAGGGTGCTGGGTGCTCAGTACTCCGGGTGCTGGGTGCTCAGTGCTCAGTACTCAGGGTGCTGGGTGCTCAGTACTCAGGGTGCTGGGTGCTCAGTGCTCGGGGTGCTGGGTGCTAAGTGCTCAGGGTGCTCGGTGCTCAGTACTCAGGGTGCTGGGTGCTCAGTGCTCGGGGTGCTCAGTACTCAGGGTGCTGTGTGTTCAGTGCTCAGGGTGCTGGGTGCTCAGTACTCAGGGTGCTCGGTGCTTAGTACTCAGGGTGCTGGGTGCTCACTACTCCGGGTGCTGGGTGCTCAGTGCTCGGGGTGCTCGGTGCTCAGTGCTCAAGGTGCTGGGTGCTCAGTACTCAGGGTGATCATTGCTCAGGGTGCTGGGTGCTCAGTACTCAGGGTGCTGGGTGCTCAGTACTCAGGGTGCTCAGTGCTCAGTACTCAGGGTGCTCAGTGCTCAGTACTAAGGGTGCTCAGTGCTCAGGGTGCTGGGTGCTCAGTGTTCGGGGTGCTCGGTGCTCAGTACTCAGGTTGCTCAGTGCTTGGGGTGCTGGGTGCTCAGTACTCAGGGTGCTGGGTGCTCAGTACTCAGGGTGCTGGGTGCTCAGAACTCAGGGTGCTGGGTGCTCAGTACTCAGGGTGCTGGGTGATCAGTACTCGGGTGCTGGTTGCTCAGTGCTCAGAGTGCTGGGTGCTCAGTGCTCGGGGTGCTGGGTGCTCAGTGCTCAGTACTCAGGGTGCTGGGTGATCAGTACTCAGGGTGCTGGGTGCTCAGTACTCAGGGTGCTCAGTGCTCAGTACTCAGGGTGCTCAGTGCTCAGTACTCAGGGTGCTCAGTGCTCAGGGTGCTGGGTGCTCAGTGCTCGGGGTGCTGGGTGCTCAGTCCTCAGGGTGCTGGGTGCTCAGTGCTCAGGGTGCTCGGTGCTCAGTGCTCAGGGTGCTGGGTGCTCAGTACTCAGGGTGCTGGGTGATCAGTGCTCGGGGTGCTGGGTGCTCAGTACTCAGGGTGCTGGGTGCTCAGTGCTCAGGGTGCTGGGTGCTCAGTGCTCAGGGTGCTCGGTGCTTAGTACTCAGGGTGCTGGTTGCTCAGTACTCAGGGTGCTGGGTGCTCAGTGCTCAGGTTGCTGGGTGCTCAGTGCTCAGGGTGCTGGGTGCTCAGTACACAGGGTGCTATGTGCTCAGTTCTCGGGGTGCTGGGTGCTCAGTACTCAGGGAGCTGGGTGCTCAGTACTCAGGGTGCTGGGTGCTCAGTACTCGGGTGCTGGGTGCTCAGTGCTCAGGGTGCTGGGTGCTCAGTGCTCGGGGTGCTGGGTGCTCAGTGCTCAGTACTCAGGGTGCTGGGGGCTCAGTGCTCGGGGCGCTGGGTGCTCAGTGCTCAGTACTCAGGGTGCTGGGTGCTCAGTGCTCAGGGTGCTGGGTGCTCAGTGCTCAGGGTGCTGGGTGCTCAGTGCTCAGGGTGCTGGGTGCTCAGTACTCAGGGTGCTCGGTGCTTAGTACTCAGGGTGCTGGGTGCTCAGTACTCCGGGTGCTGGGTGCTCAGTGCTCAGTACTCAGGGTGCTGGGTGCTCAGTACTCAGGGTGCTGGGTGCTCAGTGCTCGGGGTGCTGGGTGCTCAGTACTCAGGGTGCTCGGTGCTTAGTACTCAGGGTGCTGGGTGCTCACTACTCCGGGTGCTGGGTGCTCAGTGCTCGGGGTGCTCGGTGCTCAGTGCTCAAGGTGCTGGGTGCTCAGTACTCAGGGTGATCATTGCTCAGGGTGCTGGGTGCTCAGTACTCAGGGTGCTGGGTGCTCAGTACTCAGGGTGCTCAGTGCTCAGTACTCAGGGTGCTCAGTGCTCAGTACTAAGGGTGCTCAGTGCTCAGTACTCAGGGTGCTGGGTGCTCAGTACTCAGGGTGCTGGGTGCTCAGTGCTCGGGGTGCTGGGTGCTCAGTGCTCAGGGTGCTCGGTGCTCAGTACTCAGGGTGCTGGGTGCTCAGTGCTCGGGGTGCTCAGTACTCAGGGTGCTGTGTGTTCAGTGCTCAGGGTGCTGGGTGCTCAGTACTCAGGGTGCTCGGTGCTTAGTACTCAGGGTGCTGGGTGCTCACTACTCCGGGTGCTGGGTGCTCAGTGCTCGGGGTGCTCGGTGCTCAGTGCTCAAGGTGCTGGGTGCTCAGTACTCAGGGTGATCATTGCTCAGGGTGCTGGGTGCTCAGTACTCAGGGTGCTGGGTGCTCAGTACTCAGGGTGCTCAGTGCTCAGTACTCAGGGTGCTCAGTGCTCAGTACTAAGGGTGCTCAGTGCTCAGGGTGCTGGGTGCTCAGTGTTCGGGGTGCTCGGTGCTCAGTACTCAGGTTGCTCAGTGCTTGGGGTGCTGGGTGCTCAGTACTCAGGGTGCTGGGTGCTCAGTACTCAGGGTGCTGGGTGCTCAGAACTCAGGGTGCTGGGTGCTCAGTACTCAGGGTGCTGGGTGATCAGTACTCGGGTGCTGGTTGCTCAGTGCTCAGAGTGCTGGGTGCTCAGTGCTCGGGGTGCTGGGTGCTCAGTGCTCAGTACTCAGGGTGCTGGGTGATCAGTACTCAGGGTGCTGGGTGCTCAGTACTCAGGGTGCTCAGTGCTCAGTACTCAGGGTGCTCAGTGCTCAGTACTCAGGGTGCTCAGTGCTCAGGGTGCTGGGTGCTCAGTGCTCGGGGTGCTGGGTGCTCAGTCCTCAGGGTGCTGGGTGCTCAGTGCTCAGGGTGCTCGGTGCTCAGTGCTCAGGGTGCTGGGTGCTCAGTACTCAGGGTGCTGGGTGATCAGTGCTCGGGGTGCTGGGTGCTCAGTACTCAGGGTGCTGGGTGCTCAGTGCTCAGGGTGCTGGGTGCTCAGTGCTCAGGGTGCTCGGTGCTTAGTACTCAGGGTGCTGGTTGCTCAGTACTCAGGGTGCTGGGTGCTCAGTGCTCAGGTTGCTGGGTGCTCAGTGCTCAGGGTGCTGGGTGCTCAGTACACAGGGTGCTATGTGCTCAGTTCTCGGGGTGCTGGGTGCTCAGTACTCAGGGAGCTGGGTGCTCAGTACTCAGGGTGCTGGGTGCTCAGTACTCGGGTGCTGGGTGCTCAGTGCTCAGGGTGCTGGGTGCTCAGTGCTCGGGGTGCTGGGTGCTCAGTGCTCAGTACTCAGGGTGCTGGGGGCTCAGTGCTCGGGGCGCTGGGTGCTCAGTGCTCAGTACTCAGGTTGCTGGGTGCTCAGTGCTCAGGGTGCTGGGTGCTCAGTGCTCAGGGTGCTGGGTGCTCAGTGCTCAGGGTGCTGGGTGCTCAGTACTCAGGGTGCTCGGTGCTTAGTACTCAGGGTGCTGGGTGCTCAGTACTCCGGGTGCTGGGTGCTCAGTGCTCAGTACTCAGGGTGCTGGGTGCTCAGTACTCAGGGTGCTGGGTGCTCAGTGCTCGGGGTGCTGGGTGCTCAGTGCTCAGGGTGCTCGGTGCTCAGTACTCAGGGTGCTGGGTGCTCAGTGCTCGGGGTGCTCAGTACTCAGGGTGCTGTGTGTTCAGTGCTCAGGGTGCTGGGTGCTCAGTACTCAGGGTGCTCGGTGCTTAGTACTCAGGGTGCTGGGTGCTCACTACTCCGGGTGCTGGGTGCTCAGTGCTCGGGGTGCTCGGTGCTCAGTGCTCAAGGTGCTGGGTGCTCAGTACTCAGGGTGATCATTGCTCAGGGTGCTGGGTGCTCAGTACTCAGGGTGCTGGGTGCTCAGTACTCAGGGTGCTCAGTGCTCAGTACTCAGGGTGCTCAGTGCTCAGTACTAAGGGTGCTCAGTGCTCAGGGTGCTGGGTGCTCAGTGTTCGGGGTGCTCGGTGCTCAGTACTCAGGTTGCTCAGTGCTTGGGGTGCTGGGTGCTCAGTACTCAGGGTGCTGGGTGCTCAGTACTCAGGGTGCTCAGTGCTTGGGGTTCTGGGTGCTCAGTACTCAGGGTGCTCATTGCTTGGGGTGTTGGGTGCTCAGTACTCAGGGTGCTGGGTGCTCAGTGCTCAGGGTGCTGGGTGCTCAGTGCTCAGAGTGCTGGGTGCTCAGTGCTCGGGGTGCTGGGTGCTCAGTGCTCAGTACTCAGGGTGCTGGGTGATCAGTACTCAGGGTGCTGGGTGCTCAGTACTCAGGGTGCTCAGTGCTCAGTACTCAGGGTGCTCAGTGCTCAGTACTCAGGATGCTCAGTGCTCAGGGTGCTGGGTGCTCAGTGCTCGGGGTGATGGGTGCTCAGTCCTCAGGGTGCTGGGTGCTCAGTGCTCAGGTTGCTCGGTGGTCAGTGCTCAGGGTGCTGGGTGCTCAGTACTCAGGGTGCTGGGTGCTCAGTGCTCGGGGTGCTGGGTGCTCAATACTCAGGGTGCTGGGTGCTCAGTGCTCAGGGTGCTGGGTGCTCAGTGCTCAGGGTGCTCGGTGCTTAGTACTCAGGGTGCTGGTTGCTCAGTACTCAGGGTGCTGGGTGCTCAGTGCTCAGGTTGCTGGGTGCTCAGTGCTCAGGGTGCTGGGTGCTCAGTACACAGGGTGCTATGTGCTCAGTTCTCGGGGTGCTGGGTGCTCAGTAATCAGGGAGCTGGGTGCTCAGTACTCAGGGTGCTGGGTGCTCAGTACTCGGGTGCTGGGTGCTCAGTGCTCAGGGTGCTGGGTGCTCAGTGCTCGGGGTGCTGGGTGCTCAGTGCTCAGTACTCAGGGTGCTGGGGGCTCAGTGCTCGGGGCGCTGGGTGCTCAGTGCTCAGTACTCAGGGTGCTGGGTGCTCAGTGCTCAGGGTGCTGGGTGCTCAGTGCTCAGGGTGCTGGGTGCTCAGTGCTCAGGGTGCTGGGTGCTCAGTACTCAGGGTGCTCGGTGCTTAGTACTCAGGGTGCTGGGTGCTCAGTACTCCGGGTGCTGGGTGCTCAGTGCTCAGTACTCAGGGTGCTGGGTGCTCAGTACTCAGGGTGCTGGGTGCTCAGTGCTCGGGGTGCTGGGTGCTCAGTGCTCAGGGTGCTCGGTGCTCAGTACTCAGGGTGCTGGGTGCTCAGTGCTCGGGGTGCTCAGTACTCAGGGTGCTGTGTGTTCAGTGCTCAGGGTGCTGGGTGCTCAGTACTCAGGGTGCTCGGTGCTTAGTACTCAGGGTGCTGGGTGCTCACTACTCCGGGTGCTGGGTGCTCAGTGCTCGGGGTGCTCGGTGCTCAGTGCTCAAGGTGCTGGGTGCTCAGTACTCAGGGTGATCATTGCTCAGGGTGCTGGGTGCTCAGTACTCAGGGTGCTGGGTGCTCAGTACTCAGGGTGCTCAGTGCTCAGTACTCAGGGTGCTCAGTGCTCAGTACTAAGGGTGCTCAGTGCTCAGGGTGCTGGGTGCTCAGTGTTCGGGGTGCTCGGTGCTCAGTACTCAGGTTGCTCAGTGCTTGGGGTGCTGGGTGCTCAGTACTCAGGGTGCTGGGTGCTCAGTACTCAGGGTGCTCAGTGCTTGGGGTTCTGGGTGCTCAGTACTCAGGGTGCTCATTGCTTGGGGTGTTGGGTGCTCAGTACTCAGGGTGCTGGGTGCTCAGTGCTCAGGGTGCTGGGTGCTCAGTGCTCAGAGTGCTGGGTGCTCAGTGCTCGGGGTGCTGGGTGCTCAGTGCTCAGTACTCAGGGTGCTGGGTGATCAGTACTCAGGGTGCTGGGTGCTCAGTACTCAGGGTGCTCAGTGCTCAGTACTCAGGGTGCTCAGTGCTCAGTACTCAGGGTGCTCAGTGCTCAGGGTGCTGGGTGCTCAGTGCTCGGGGTGCTGGGTGCTCAGTCCTCAGGGTGCTGGGTGCTCAGTGCTCAGGGTGCTCGGTGCTCAGTGCTCAGGGTGCTGGGTGCTCAGTACTCAGGGTGCTGGGTGCTCAGTGCTCGGGGTGCTGGGTGCTCAATACTCAGGGTGCTGGGTGCTCAGTGCTCAGGGTGCTGGGTGCTCAGTGCTCAGGGTGCTCGGTGCTTAGTACTCAGGGTGCTGGTTGCTCAGTACTCAGGGTGCTGGGTGCTCAGTGCTCAGGTTGCTGGGTGCTCAGTGCTCAGGGTGCTGGGTGCTCAGTACACAGGGTGCTATGTGCTCAGTTCTCGGGGTGCTGGGTGCTCAGTACTCAGGGAGCTGGGTGCTCAGTACTCAGGGTGCTGGGTGCTCAGTACTCGGGTGCTGGGTGCTCAGTGCTCAGGGTGCTGGGTGCTCAGTGCTCGGGGTGCTGGGTGCTCAGTGCTCAGTACTCAGGGTGCTGGGGGCTCAGTGCTCGGGGCGCTGGGTGCTCAGTGCTCAGTACTCAGGGTGCTGGGTGCTCAGTGCTCAGGGTGCTGGGTGCTCAGTGCTCAGGGTGCTGGGTGCTCAGTGCTCAGGGTGCTGGGTGCTCAGTACTCAGGGTGCTCGGTGCTTAGTACTCAGGGTGCTGGGTGCTCAGTACTCCGGGTGCTGGGTGCTCAGTGCTCAGTACTCAGGGTGCTGGGTGCTCAGTACTCAGGGTGCTGGGTGCTCAGTGCTCGGGGTGCTGGGTGCTCAGTGCTCAGGGTGCTCGGTGCTCAGTACTCAGGGTGCTGGGTGCTCAGTGCTCGGGGTGCTCAGTACTCAGGGTGCTGTGTGTTCAGTGCTCAGGGTGCTGGGTGCTCAGTACTCAGGGTGCTCGGTGCTTAGTACTCAGGGTGCTGGGTGCTCACTACTCCGGGTGCTGGGTGCTCAGTGCTCGGGGTGCTCGGTGCTCAGTGCTCAAGGTGCTGGGTGCTCAGTACTCAGGGTGATCATTGCTCAGGGTGCTGGGTGCTCAGTACTCAGGGTGCTGGGTGCTCAGTACTCAGGGTGCTCAGTGCTCAGTACTCAGGGTGCTCAGTGCTCAGTACTAAGGGTGCTCAGTGCTCAGGGTGCTGGGTGCTCAGTGTTCGGGGTGCTCGGTGCTCAGTACTCAGGTTGCTCAGTGCTTGGGGTGCTGGGTGCTCAGTACTCAGGGTGCTGGGTGCTCAGTACTCAGGGTGCTCAGTGCTTGGGGTGCTGGGTGCTCAGTACTCAGGGTGCTCATTGCTTGGGGTGTTGGGTGCTCAGTACTCAGGGTGCTGGGTGCTCAGTGCTCAGGGTGCTGGGTGCTCAGTACTCAGGGTGCTGGGTGCTCAGTACTCAGGGTGCTGGGTGCTCTGTGCTCGGGGCGCTGGGTGCTCAGTGCTCAGGGTTCTGGGTGCTCAGTGCTCGGGGAGCTGGGTGCTCAGTGCTCGGGGTGCTCGGAGCTCAGTACTCAGGGTGCTGGGTGCTCAGTGCTCGGGGTGCTCGGTGCTCAGTACGTTGGGTGCTCACTACTCACCGTGCTGGGTGCTCAGTGCTCAGGGTGCTGGGTGCTCAGTGCTCAGGGTGCTGGGTGCTCAGTGCTCAGGGTGCTGGGTGCTCAGTACTCAGGGTGCTGGGTGCGCAGTGCTCGGGGTGCTGGGTGCTCAGTGCTCAGGGTGCTGGGTGCTCAGTGCTCAGGGCGCTGGGTGCTCAGTACTCGGGGTGCTGGGTGCTCAGAACTCAGGGTGCTGGGTGCTCAGTACTCAGGGTGCTGGGTGATCAGTACTCGGGTGCTGGGTGCTCAGTGCTCGGGGTGCTGGGTGCTCAGTACTCAGGGTGCTGGGTGCTCAGTGCTCAGGGTGCTGGGTGCACAGTGCTCAGTACTCAGGGTGCTGGGTGCTCAGTGCTCAGGGTGCTGGGTACTCAGTGCTCAGTGTGCTGGGTGCTCAGTGCTCGGGGTGCTCGGTGCTCAGTACTCAGGGAGCTGGGTGCTCAGTGCTCGGGGTGCTCGGTGCTCAGTACGTTGGGTGCTCACTACTCAGGGTGCTGGGTGCTCAGTGCTCAGCGTGCTGGGTGCTGAGTGCTCAGGGTGCTGGGTGCTCAGTGCTCAGGGTGCTGGGTGCTCAGTACTCAGGGTGCTGGGTGCGCAGTGCTCGGGGTGCTGGGTGCTCACTGCTCAGGGTGCTGGGTGCTCAGTGCTCAGGGTGCTGGGTTCTCAGTACTTGGGGTGCTGGGTGCTCAGTACTCAGGGTGCTGTGTGCTCAGTACTCAGGGTGCTGGGTGATCAGTACTCGGGTGCTGGGTGCTCAGTGCTCAGAGTGCTGGGTGCTCAGTGCTCGGGGTGCTGGGTGCTCAGTGCTCAGTACTCAGGGTGCTGGGTGCTCAGTGCTCTGGGTGCTGGGTGCACAGTGCTCAGTACTCAGGGTGCTGGGTGCTCAGTGCTCAGGGTGCTTTGTGCTCAGTGCTCAGGGTGCTGGGTGCTCAGTGCTCAGTACTCAGGGTGCTCAGTGCTCAGGGTCCTGGGTGCTCAGTGCTCGGGGTGCTGGGTGCTCAGTCCTCAGGGTGCTGGGTGCTCAGAGCTCAGGGTGCTCGGTGCTCAGTGCTCAGGGTGCTGGGTGCTCAGTACTCAGGGTGCTGGGTGCTCAGTGCTCAGGGTGCTGGGTGCTCAGTACTCAGGGTGCTGGGTGCTCAGTGCTCAGGGTGCTGGGTGCTCAGTGCTCAGGGTGCTCGGTGCTTAGTACTCAGGGTGCTGGGTGCTCAGTACTCAGGGTGCTGGGTGCTCAGTTCTCGGGGTGCTGGGTGCTCAGTACTCAGGGAGTTGGGTGGTCAGTACTCAGGGTGCTGGGTGCTCAGTACTCGGGTGCTGGGTGCTCAGTGCTCAGGGTGCTGGGTGCTCAGTGCTTGGGGTGCTGGGTGCTCAGTGCTCAGTACTCAGGGTGCTGGGGGCTCAGTGCTCGGGGTGCTGGGTGCTCAGTGCTCAGTACTCAGGGTGCTCAGTGCTCAGTACTAAGGGTGCTCAGTGCTCAGGGTGCTGGGTGCTCAGTGTTCGGGGTGCTCGGTGCTCAGTACTCAGGTTGCTCAGTGCTTGGGGTGCTGGGTGCTCAGTACTCAGGGTGCTGGGTGCTCAGTACTCAGGGTGCTCAGTGCTTGGGGTGCTGGGTGCTCAGTACTCAGGGTGCTCATTGCTTGGGGTGTTGGGTGCTCAGTACTCAGGGTGCTGGGTGCTCAGTGCTCAGGGTGCTGGGTGCTCAGTACTCAGGGGTGCTGGGTGCTCAGTACTCAGGGTGCTGGGTGCTCTGTGCTCGGGGCGCTGGGTGCTCAGTGCTCAGGGTTCTGGGTGCTCAGTGCTCGGGGAGCTGGGTGTTCAGTGCTCGGGGTGCTCGGAGCTCAGTACTCAGGGTGCTGGGTGCTCAGTGCTCGGGGTGCTCGGTGCTCAGTACGTTGGGTGCTCACTACTCACCGTGCTGGGTGCTCAGTGCTCAGGGTGCTGGGTGCTCAGTGCTCAGGGTGCTGGGTGCTCAGTGCTCAGGGTGCTGGGTGCTCAGTACTCAGGGTGATGGGTGCGCAGTGCTCGGGGTGCTGGGTGCTCAGTACACAGGGTGCTATGTGCTCAGTTCTCGGGGTGCTGGGTGCTCAGTACTCAGGGAGCTGGGTGCTCAGTACTCAGGGTGCTGGGTGCTCAGTACTCGGGTGCTGGGTGCTCAGTGCTCAGGGTGCTGGGTGCTCAGTGCTCGGGGTGCTGGGTGCTCAGTGCTCAGTACTCAGGGTGCTGGGGGCTCAGTGCTCGGGGCGCTGGGTGCTCAGTGCTCAGTACTCAGGGTGCTGGGTGCTCAGTGCTCAGGGTGCTGGGTGCTCAGTGCTCAGGGTGCTGGGTGCTCAGTGCTCAGGGTGCTGGGTGCTCAGTACTCAGGGTGCTCGGTGCTTAGTACTCAGGGTGCTGGGTGCTCAGTACTCCGGGTGCTGGGTGCTCAGTGCTCAGTACTCAGGGTGCTGGGTGCTCAGTACTCAGGGTGCTGGGTGCTCAGTGCTCGGGGTGCTGG
The DNA here is from genome assembly GCF_018167655.1 of Microtus oregoni. Classification (NCBI taxonomy): domain Eukaryota; kingdom Metazoa; phylum Chordata; class Mammalia; order Rodentia; family Cricetidae; genus Microtus; species Microtus oregoni. The sequence continues at coordinate 2,481 of NW_024544052.1, read as the reverse complement.
GTGCTCAGTGCTCAGGGTGCTCGGTGCTCAGTACTCAGGGTGCTGGGTGCTCAGTGCTCGGGGTGCTCAGTACTCAGGGTGCTGTGTGTTCAGTGCTCAGGGTGCTGGGTGCTCAGTACTCAGGGTGCTCGGTGCTTAGTACTCAGGGTGCTGGGTGCTCACTACTCCGGGTGCTGGGTGCTCAGTGCTCGGGGTGCTCGGTGCTCAGTGCTCAAGGTGCTGGGTGCTCAGTACTCAGGGTGATCATTGCTCAGGGTGCTGGGTGCTCAGTACTCAGGGTGCTGGGTGCTCAGTACTCAGGGTGCTCAGTGCTCAGTACTCAGGGTGCTCAGTGCTCAGTACTAAGGGTGCTCAGTGCTCAGGGTGCTGGGTGCTCAGTGTTCGGGGTGCTCGGTGCTCAGTACTCAGGTTGCTCAGTGCTTGGGGTGCTGGGTGCTCAGTACTCAGGGTGCTGGGTGCTCAGTACTCAGGGTGCTCAGTGCTTGGGGTTCTGGGTGCTCAGTACTCAGGGTGCTCATTGCTTGGGGTGTTGGGTGCTCAGTACTCAGGGTGCTGGGTGCTCAGTGCTCAGGGTGCTGGGTGCTCAGTGCTCAGAGTGCTGGGTGCTCAGTGCTCGGGGTGCTATGTGCTCAGTGCTCAGTACTCAGGGTGCTGGGTGATCAGTACTCAGGGTGCTGGGTGCTCAGTACTCAGGGTGCTCAGTGCTCAGTACTCAGGGTGCTCAGTGCTCAGTACTCAGGGTGCTCAGTGCTCAGGGTGCTGGGTGCTCAGTGCTCGGGGTGCTGGGTGCTCAGTCCTCAGGGTGCTGGGTGCTCAGTGCTCAGGGTGCTCGGTGCTCAGTGCTCAGGGTGCTGGGTGCTCAGTACTCAGGGTGCTGGGTGCTCAGTGCTCGGGGTGCTGGGTGCTCAATACTCAGGGTGCTGGGTGCTCAGTGCTCAGGGTGCTGGGTGCTCAGTGCTCAGGGTGCTCGGTGCTTAGTACTCAGGGTGCTGGTTGCTCAGTCCTCAGGGTGCTGGGTGCTCAGTGCTCAGGGTGCTCGGTGCTCAGTGCTCAGGGTGCTGGGTGCTCAGTACTCAGGGTGCTGGGTGCTCAGTGCTCGGGGTGCTGGGTGCTCAATACTCAGGGTGCTGGGTGCTCAGTGCTCAGGTTGCTGGGTGCTCAGTGCTCAGGGTGCTGGGTGGCTCAGTACACAGGGTGCTATGTGCTCAGTTCTCGGGGTGCTGGGTGCTCAGTACTCAGGGAGCTGGGTGCTCAGTACTCAGGGTGCTGGGTGCTCAGTACTCGGGTGCTGGGTGCTCAGTGCTCAGGGTGCTGGGTGCTCAGTGCTCGGGGTGCTGGGTGCTCAGTGCTCAGTACTCAGGGTGCTGGGGGCTCAGTGCTCGGGGCGCTGGGTGCTCAGTGCTCAGTACTCAGGGTGCTGGGTGCTCAGTGCTCAGGGTGCTGGGTGCTCAGTGCTCAGGGTGCTGGGTGCTCAGTGCTCAGGGTGCTGGGTGCTCAGTACTCAGGGTGCTCGGTGCTTAGTACTCAGGGTGCTGGGTGCTCAGTACTCCGGGTGCTGGGTGCTCAGTGCTCAGTACTCAGGGTGCTGGGTGCTCAGTACTCAGGGTGCTGGGTGCTCAGTGCTCGGGGTGCTGGGTGCTCAGTGCTCAGGGTGCTCGGTGCTCAGTACTCAGGGTGCTGGGTGCTCAGTGCTCGGGGTGCTCAGTACTCAGGGTGCTGTGTGTTCAGTGCTCAGGGTGCTGGGTGCTCAGTACTCAGGGTGCTCGGTGCTTAGTACTCAGGGTGCTGGGTGCTCACTACTCCGGGTGCTGGGTGCTCAGTGCTCGGGGTGCTCGGTGCTCAGTGCTCAAGGTGCTGGGTGCTCAGTACTCAGGGTGATCATTGCTCAGGGTGCTGGGTGCTCAGTACTCAGGGTGCTGGGTGCTCAGTACTCAGGGTGCTCAGTGCTCAGTACTCAGGGTGCTCAGTGCTCAGTACTAAGGGTGCTCAGTGCTCAGGGTGCTGGGTGCTCAGTGTTCGGGGTGCTCGGTGCTCAGTACTCAGGTTGCTCAGTGCTTGGGGTGCTGGGTGCTCAGTACTCAGGGTGCTGGGTGCTCAGTACTCAGGGTGCTCAGTGCTTGGGGTTCTGGGTGCTCAGTACTCAGGGTGCTCATTGCTTGGGGTGTTGGGTGCTCAGTACTCAGGGTGCTGGGTGCTCAGTGCTCAGGGTGCTGGGTGCTCAGTGCTCAGAGTGCTGGGTGCTCAGTGCTCGGGGTGCTGGGTGCTCAGTGCTCAGTACTCAGGGTGCTGGGTGATCAGTACTCAGGGTGCTGGGTGCTCAGTACTCAGGGTGCTCAGTGCTCAGTACTCAGGGTGCTCAGTGCTCAGTACTCAGGGTGCTCAGTGCTCAGGGTGCTGGGTGCTCAGTGCTCGGGGTGCTGGGTGCTCAGTCCTCAGGGTGCTGGGTGCTCAGTGCTCAGGGTGCTCGGTGCTCAGTGCTCA